>NW_007247476.1:24030-53577 GCF_000164805.1 Carlito syrichta
CTTGGAAGGCTGAGGCGGAAGGATCGCCGGAGCCCAGCAGGTTGAGGCTGCGGTGGCCGGGAGCGGCCACTGCACTCCAGTCTGGGCAACAGAGTGAGACTCCGACTCAAAAAAAAATAAAAAAAAAATAAATAAATACTGTATATATAAAAAATACTAGGCAAGGCACGGTGGCTCACGTCTGTAATCCCAGCACTTTAAGATGTGGAGGCGAAAGGATTGCCTGAGCCCAGCTTGGACAATTTGGTGAGGCCTCATCTCTACAATAAATCAAAAAATTAGCCGGGCATGGTAGTACACCCCTGTAATTCCAGTTATTTAGAAGGCTGAATCGAGCCGGGCTCGGTAGCTCAGCCTGTAATCCCGCGCTTTGGGAGGCCAAGGTGAGTGGATTGCCTGAGCCTGCGGGTTCGCGACCTGCCTGGGCAACTTGGCGAGATCTCATCTCTACAATAAATCAAAAATTAGCCAGGCGTGGTAGCGCGCCTGTAGTTCCAGCCACTTGGAAGGCTGAGGCGGAAGGATCTCCGGAGCCCAGCAGGTCGAGGCTGCGGTGGCCAGGAGCAGCCACTGCACTCCAGTCTGGGCGACAGAGTGAGACTCCAACTCAAAAAAAAAAGAAGGCTGATTTGGAAGGATTGCCTGAGTCCAGCAGGTTGAGACTGAGGCAACCACGAACATCCACTGCTCTTCAGCTTGGACGACAGAGTGAGACTCTGACTCAAAAAATAATAATAATACAAATAAAAACTAAAATATCCTAGTAGTTCCGTTCTCTGACTGAATGCTCCCTGATACAGGCCCCACCTCCACATCTGGAAAGTTAGCTGACTATGACTGTGACCAAGGGATACAGAGCCTAGGAAAGAGCAGTGTTTGGACAGAGAGATGGGGGCTTCCCCAGGACCAGGGTTGCCTACACGAGACGGAGGCTGAAGGGGAGGGATTGAGAAGATATTATAATGCCAGAAGCTCTCTGCTTGAATTCCCATAAGAGCTTTCCTCACTTCTCCCAACTCCCTAAAATTCTGGAATATAAACTGAGTCTTATCAAGTAACCCCTCCCACCAGGCATACTTTAATAGCCAAGACAGTGAGCACCTCAAGGGAAACATAAGCTCAGAGGTAAAAATGAAATATTTGGGCTGGGCTCGGTGGCTCAGCCTGTAATCCCAGCATTTTGGGAGGCCGAGGTGAGTGGATTGCCTGAGCCCGCGGGTTCGAGACCTGCCTGGGCAACTTGACGAGACCTCATCTCTACAATAAATCAAAAATCAGCCGGGTGTGGTAGCGCGGGCCTGTAATTCCGGCTACTCGGGAGGCTGAGGCGGAAGAATCGATGGAGCCCAGCAGGTCGAGGCTGCAGTGTCCGGGAGCGGCCACTGCACTCCAGTCTGGGCGACAGAGTGAGACTCCAACTCAAAAAAAAAAAAAAAAGAAATATTTGAACAGAGCAAATACCACACAACAATACACTAGACAAAAGAGAATTAATGGATCATAAAGACAAATATTTCAAAATAAACACAATAAATAGCCTTAAAAATATAGCGGAGAGGATGTGGCACAATGACTCACACCTGTAATCCCAGCACATTGGGAGGCCAAGGAGAGAGGATTGCTTGAGCTAAGGAGTTTGCCCAGCCTGGGTAACAGGGCAAGATCCCATCTCTACAACAAATAAGAAAAATTAGCTGGGTGTGATGGCATGCACCTGTAATCCCAGCTACTCTGGAGGCTGAGGCTGACATGGGAGAGAATCATTTGCGCCCGGGAATTCAAAGCTGCAGTGAGCAGTGACCGTGCCATTGCACTTCACCCTGGGTATCAGAGAGAGAACTTGTCTCCAAACAAACAAATGCAAAATTAAAGAAATATAAACTGAACCAGATAGTAGTGTGTTGAAGAGGGGGCTATGGTTAAAACTTAAATTAACGAGTTAAAAGATCAGGTTGAGGAATTCTTCCAGAAGGTGCTGAGATGGAAAATATGAAATAAAAGTTAAGAGATGCAAATGATAGAAGGAGAAGTATTATATCACATAATAGGGGAAAAAACTATATGAAGGAATCATAAGACATTTCCCAGAATTAAAGAAAAAAACAAAAACTCAAAGTAAAAGAGAGGGCAGGGTGCCATGCAAGATGGGTAAGAAGCCGGGCTCGGTGGCTCAGCCTGTAATCCCGCGCCTTTGGGAGGCTGAGGTGAGTGGATTGCCTGAGCCCGTGGGTTCGAGACCCGCCTGGGCAGAGAGACCTCATCTCTATAATAAATCAAAAAATCAGCCGGGCGTGGTAGCGCATGCCTGTAATTCCGGCTACTCGGAAGGCTGAGGCGGAAGGATCGCCGGAGCCCAGCAGGTCGAGGCTGCGGTGGCCGGAAGCGGCCACTGCACTCCAGTCTGGGCGACAGAGTGAGACTCCAACTCAAAAAAAAAAAAAAAAAAAAAAAAAAAAAAGATGGGTAAGAAAAGTCTTTGCTAAATGCCTTATAGCAAAATGTAAGAATATAAAAGACAAAGAGAAAATAATTAAAATTTTCAGAGTGATAGAACAACCCACCTACAAAGGAAAAATAATCAAACTGGCATGCAAGAAAGACATGAAGTAATATTTTCAAAATATTGAAAAAAGAGAAGTTCAAATCTAAAATTTTACATAGAACTAAACCATGATCTAAGTGTGTGACTGTAATAAAGATCTTCTCAGACATACGAAGCATAATGTTCATCACATAAAGTTTTTTTTGGAAACACTACTGAATGAAGTTCTCCAGCAACAAAAAATAATATTTCAGGAGGGTTTGCGGTACATTGGAAGCAAGGTTACTTAAAACTTTAATTCTGGATACCTGACCCACTATCAAGGGATAGAGGGCCAACTAGAAGCCCGAACTTCACCTGCATGCAGTCTACTTATATAGCAAATCCTCACTTGTATCCCACAAAAATAAAGCTTTAATTGTCTTTATGGTGGCAATATTTTCACAGATGTATACATATACCAAAACTTATAAAACTGTGCACCTTAAATATGTGCAGCTTATTGTTTGCCAATTGTATCTAAATAAAACTGTTACAATTTGATAGGGAAAACAAATATAAGCTTGGATTTTACTAAGATAGCAGACATGGTGTGCTGAAATTGGCTTGTTCAGTTTGTGAGAGTGATGGTTAAATTTATTTATTTATTTTGAATTGGAATCTCACTCTGTCACCCAGACCGGAGGGCAGTGGCACGCTCCTGACCACTGCAGCCTACACCTGCTGGGCTCAGGTGATCCTTTCACCTCAGCCTTCCAAGTAGCTGGAACTATAGACGTGCGCTACCAGGTCCGGCTAATTTTTTGATTACTGTAGAGATGAGGTCTCTCCATGTTGCCCAGGCTGGGTCTTGAACCCCTGGGCTCGGGCAATCCTCTCACCTTGGCCTCCCAAAGTACTGGGATTATAGGCATGAGGCACTATGCCTAGCCAGATAGTTACATTTCAATGAGTCAGTTGTTAAATGTAGCCATCATTGGCCGGGCCCTGATTTTTTTTTTTAATAAAAAAATTAACCAGGCTTGGTAGTGCGCGCCTGTAGTTCCAACCACTTGGAAGGCTGAGGTGGGAAGATCACCTGAGCCCAGCAGGTCAAGGCTGCGGTGGCCGTGAGTGTGCCACTGCACTCCAACCTGGGTGACAGAGTGAGTGAGACTCCAACTAAAAAAAAAAAAAAAAATTTAGCCATCATTAATAATTAACTTCTATATCTTTAAATTATATTTAAAACAAAGGGAATAAATACTCAACTCATTACTGCTTATATATTTTACTGTACTTTACTATTATCTACATTTATGAAGTTATTTATTTATTATATCTATGTGGTATACATAGTATATAGTAGTGTTACTGTGTATCTCCTCCCAATTCCATGTTCAAGGATATCAAGTTGGAAGCTTGAAATTGGCCATGATGGGAGTATTTACACCATGCAAATTGGTAAACACTATGATTCAGGACTTTTTTCCCCCCAGAAAGCCAATTAATAAACATTGGTCAACACTGTGCTACTTAGGGGAAACCAAAAGGAGGATAAAAATAGAAGTACAATTTAAATCAACAACAGAATTTGATATATCACATGCAAGGCACTAAAGGAAAAAAAGGAAATATGATAAATAGAAAACATAAAGTAAGAGGCAGAAATAATTACATTAAATGTAAGCATATTGAACTCATTTATCAAAAGAGACTCTGGATTAAAAACAAATCAAGCAATCTCATCCATAAAAGTCTTTTTTCGGAGTTGGAGTTTCACTCTGTTGCCCAGGCTGAAGTGCAGTGGCATGCACATTTAACAGGTACAGGATTTCTGTTTGGATTAATAAAAATGTTCTGGCCAGGCCAGGCGAGGTGGTTCACACGTATAATCCCAGCACTTTGGGAGGTGGAGGTGAGAGGATTGCCTGAGCCCATGGGTTGGAGACCAGCCTGGGCAACTTGGTGAGACCTCATCTCTACAATTTAAAAAAAAAAAAATAGCCGGGCAAGGTGGTGCACATGTGTATTTCCGGCTACTTTTTTTTTTTTTTTGAGTTGGAGTCTCACTCTGTCGCCACTGCAGCCTCAACCTGCTGGGCTCCAGCGATCCTTCCGCCTCAGCCTTCCGAGTAGCCGGAATTACAGGCGCGTGCTACCATGCCCGGCTGATTTTTTGATTTATTGTAGAGGTGAGGGCTCGCCAAGTTGCCCAGGTGGGTCTCGAACCCGCGGGCTCAGGCAATCCACTCACTTCAGCCTCCCAAAGGCGCAGGATTACAGGCTGAACCACCGAGTCCGGCTAAGAGATGAATTTCATACAGATAAGACCTACAAATTGCCCAGGACAATTACTGAGGAAAGACCCACACCAAACCAATCTTTATGAAATTTCAGAACACTGGAGACATAAGAAATCTTACAAGAAATAAAAGAGGTCACACATAAAGGGTCAAGAATCAGAATAACACTGGAATTCTCATAATATTGGCAACCAGGAGACGATGGAGATATGCCTTCAAAATTCTGAGGCAAGCCACCTGCGGTGGCTTACGCCTGTAATCGCAGCACTTTGGGAGGTGGAGGTAAGAGGATTACCTGAGCTCAGGGGCTCGAGACCAGCTTGAGCAATATGGCGGGAACTTGTCTCTACAGTAAATCAAAAAACATCAGCCAGGCACACGCCTGTGGTTCCAGCTGCTTGGAAGGCTGAGGGGGAAGGATCACCAGAGCCCAGCAGATTGAGGCTATGGTGGCTGTGAGCATGCCACTACATTCCAGCATGGGCGTTAGAGTGAGATTCCAACTAAAAAAAAAAAAAAAAAAATCCTGAGGAAAAGTTAATTTCTAATCTAAAAGTCTAATCAAACCACAACCCAAGTATGAGACGATATTAAATACATATTTGAACATGCATGCTGTCAGTAATTACCTCCTGTGCAAATAAATTAAATGCAATTCCAACCAAAATGCCATCAGGATTTGTTGAGAAACGTGACAAAGTTTTTTTTTAATTAAAATAAGTTAATTTTGAAAACAAAGAGCAACAAGAGGAGACTAGCTCAATCAGATTTTATGATGAACTATGATTCCATAGTCATAAAATCAGAATGGTAGTGCTGGGAACAGATACATAAACCAGAGGCACAGAATAGAGAGCTCAGAAAAAGACCTATGCATCTATGGGAATTTGATATGATATAAGAATGACACTATAAATCAATATAGAAAGGACGAATTATTCAGTAGATGATGGGAAAATTGTCTCACTATTCAGAGAAAAATGAAGTATGATTAATTCCATTTACTATACACTAATCTGCACTCCAGAGGAATTAGATATCTATATGTGAAAGATAAAAGGAGCTGGGCTCGGTGGCTCAGCCTGTAATCCCGCGCCTTTGGGAGGCTGAGGTGAGTGGATTGCCTGAGCCTGCGGGTTTGAGACCCGCCTGGGCAACTTGGGGAGCCCTCATCTCTACAATAAATCAAAAAAATTAGCCGGGCATGGTAGGACGCGTCTGTAGTTCCAGCTACTTGGAAGGCTGAGGTGGAGGATCGCTGGAGCCCAGCAGGTCGAGGCTGCAGTGGCCAGGAGCGGCCACTGCACTCCAGTCTGGGTGACAGAGTGAGACTCCAACTCAAAAAAAAAAGAAAGAAAGATAAAAGGACTAAGAAAGTTAGGAAACAATACTTACCTGGCAGAGGAGATACCATGATCACGAAGGTGGTTTTCCCAGGGCAAGGCTTATCCATTGCACTCCAGATATGCTAACCCCTGCGATTTCCCCAAATGTGAGAAACTCGACTGCATACTCCACTGTGGTAGTGGGGGATTGCGCCTGTGCTTTCCCCTGGGCTAAAAAAAAAAAAAAAAAAAAAAAGAGTTAGTAAACTCACTAGAAAAAACAAGCAAAAACTATAAATAGATAAGTTCCAGATGGAAAAATGCAAGTAACTCACAAACATAAGAAGAGATGTTCAAACTCACTGGTAATCAATTAAATGTAAGTTATGCCGGGTTCGGTGGCTCAGCCTGTAATCCCAGAGCTTTGGGAGGTTTGAGGTGAGTGGATTGCCTGAGCCCGCAGGTTTGAGAGCCGCCTGGGCAACTTGGTGAGACCTCATCTCTACAATAAATCAAAAAATTCGCCGGGTATGGTAATGTGCGCCTGTAGTTCCAGCTACTTGGAAGGCTGAGGCGGAAGGATCGCCGGAACCCAGCAGGTCGAGGCTGCGGTGGCCGGGAGCAGCCACTGCACTCCAGTCTGGGCGACAAAGTGAGACTCCAACTCAAAAAAAAAGAAAGAAAGAAAGAAAGAAAGAAAAAGTCAAGGATAGGAAGACCCAACAACTAGCAATCCCAATCTGGTTGGGGGGTGGCTATGTACAGCAGAGAGTTCTCAGGTCCATAAGGGGCCTCGTACAGGGATGTTCATTGCAGCTTTGTCATGGAAATGAAGAGTTGGGGCAGCCTATGTGTCTACAACTAGTGGAATATATGAGTGCATCCTGTGTAATGCTGCTCAGCAATAGGACCTGTGGGCTAGATGTACACACAACAGCAGAAGTAGGTCATAAAAACAGAGTGTTGAGCAAAAAATGATAATAATAAGGCAGTGTCTCATGCCTATAATCCTAACACTTTGGGAGGCCGAGGTGAGAGGATTGCCTGAGCCCGTGTTCTTTCCAGAACATCTGAACCAGTGTGCACTCTCATAATGATGCAAAAGGATGTTCATTTGTATAATTTTCACCATCACTTGCCATTTTCTAACTCTAATTTTTACCCAACTGATAGGTATAAAATGGAATCTCAAAGTTATAACTTGGTGAGACCTCATCTGTACAGTAATCAAAAAATTAGCTGGGCATGGTGGTGCGTGCCTGTACTTCCAGCTACTTGGAAGGCTGAGGCTGAAGTTTCACCTGAGCCCGGCAGGTCAAGACTGCTGTAATGGCCATGAGCATGCCACTCCACTCCAGCCTGGGAGACAGAATGAAATCCCAACTCAAATAATAATAATAATAATAAGAAGAAGAAGAAGAAGAAGAAGAAGAAGAAACAGGAAAATATCCTTAAACCAATACTGTTTATTAATTTTTATTTTTTGAGTCAGAGTTTTTTGAGTCGACCTAAAAAAAAATACAAAACAGGAGTATGTATTTTATCACACCTACATTTCCAATAACACATTTCAACACATAACAATGGGTGTTTATGTGGGAGCGATGGAAATGTAGATCAAGAATAAGGGAGTGATTAAAATAAGTGAAGAAGCAGGGCTTGGTGTTTCAGCCTGTAATCCCGCGCCTTTAGGAGGCTGAGGTGAGTGGATTGCCTGAGCCGGAGGGTTCACGACCCGCCTGGGCAGCGAGACCTCATCTCTACAAAAAATCAAAAAATCAGCCGGGCGTGGTAACGTGCGCACCTGTAATTCCGGCTACTCGGAAGGCTGAGGTGGAAGGATCGCCGGAGTCCAGCAGGCGAGGCTGTGGTGGCCGGGAGCGGCCACTGCACTCCAGTCTGGGCGACAGAGTGAGACTCCAACTCAAAAAAAAAAAAAAAAAGTGAAGGTGTTAGAAATAGAATGTTTAAGTGATATAAAAAAAAGTGAAGATGAACTCAATATTGATGGTGTGTTCTTCTTAAAAGAGTCTCATTTCATGAATCAAGTACTTATTTTCTCCTTGTAACTTCTAAACAGTTACATTTCATTTAAAAGTTTGCTCTTATCCTTAATTAAAAATTCGGTGTCTCTGTTCTTTTTTTACAGATAAAATATGAAAAAAAAATTATTCCCTTACTGATCTCCAAAGGATTATACAGAGATGGCAGAAGGTAATATGTATGAAAATGTTTAGAAAACACAAACAAGGCTAGCTACCCAGTACATATCAATAAAACATATCATATATAATAAAAACTTCTCTCACTTTTTACACTCCCCCAATGGTTTCTCATCACTTTTCTTCCCAATATTTATGCAGATATGGCCCAGAAGAGCAGAATATGTACAAGTTAATGCACCTCCTAAAACGCTTAGTGATCATGGTAATCAGCAATAATGGGAATAGATGCCTTCCCAGTGTCTTTAGAGACCGCTGATTTCATTTCATATTGTCACTTAGACTCTCATTAGTATGTCCCTTTATCCATCAACTTCTTTGATATGCCATGACAACAGAATAATTTACAGCAACCCTTTGTTGGAATCACAATGAATTCAAATTCACTGGAGGCATTTCATTTAGTACTCTTGTCAAAACGCTTCTAGATACAGAACTGTCTCTACCTGACCCCCAAATCTTGCAAATCCCATTACCTTACTAATGGCATTTTATGTCTGTAAATCTTTTTAACCTTTGCAAAGCACTTTCAGATGCACTGATTTATTTGCTCAGTTCCATGAAAGAATACAATGTGAAATGTGCAGAGTTGAGAGCTAGAGAAACAACAAAGTATGGTCTAGCCTAACAGCCATCTATCCAGCAAAAGCTGAGGCAGAACTGCAGAAATGTGGTGTTGACCACAATTCTCCAAGTGTGGTCCCTGGACCAGCAGCACCAATGTCACTTGAAATTTTAAGAAATATGTTAGAAGCCGGGCTCAGTGGCTCAGCCTGTAATCCCGCGCCTTTGGGAGGCTAAGGTGAGTGGATTGCCTGAGCCCGCGGGTTCGAGACCCGCCTACAATAAATCAAAAAATTTCATCTCTACAATAAATCAAAAAATTAGCTGGGCGTGGTAGTGCGCGCCCGTAATTCCGGCTACTCGGAAGGCTGAGGCGGAAGGATTGCTGGACCCAGCAAGTCAAGGCTGCGGTGGCCGGGAGTGGCCACTGCACTCCAGTCTGGGCGACAGAGTGAGAATCCAACTCAAAAAAAAAAAAATGTGTTAGGCAAAATTTTGAGCCCTCATCCAGACTAACTGAATCAGAAACTTGGGAAAGCATAAGCCCCAGGTTTCAAAGCTCTTAAAAGTTTGAGAACCACTGAATTAAATAGTGAGAATATTTTTCAAAGTGAAAACTGGAACAATTTTCTCAGGTACGAGGCTCTGCTTAAGAACTAGGTTACATAATTGCAATGGCGAAAAGAACAGTATTTTTTTTTTCTTTTCTTCTTGTGAGTTGACAGTATCAGTAATATTTTTTTTTAATTTTTAATTTTAAAGATGTAGGGTAGGTATACAAATGTTCATTATGCAGGTACCCTTGCTGATGAGGTGTGATCCCTTCCCAGAAATTTCTCACTAATGCCAATCCCACCCCACCTCCCCTAGAAATTCTCCACTACTGCCAATCCCTTTCTTATAGTATTATGGCAATTTTTCAAGGTCTGCTTATGAGTGAGAACATGTGGTACTCAGTTCTTTGTTTCTGTGATAGATCACTCAGTATTATAGACTCTAAGTCCATCCAAGTTGCTGCAAAGTTCATAATTTTATCCTTCTTTATGGCTGCATAATATTCCATTGTGTATATGTACCATATTTTTAAATTCAGTCCTCTTTCGATGGACAGCATGGTTGGTTTTTGCTGCTATGAATGATGCTGCAATAAACATGCAAGTGGGAGTATCTTTTTCATAATAATTTGAGTTCCTCTAGGTATATTCCCAGTAGGGGAATTGTGAGATTATATGGAAGGTCGATTTTCAGATCTTTTAGGAATCGCCAAACTGTTTTGCAAAGAGGGTGTATTAGTTTACACTCCCACCAACAGTGTAGAAGTGTTCCCGTTTCCCCTCATCCTCTCCAGCATCTGTTGTTGAGTTAGCAATGATGACCACCCTGACCGGAGTTAAGTGGTATCTCAGTGTGGTTTTAATTTGCATTTCTTTGATGATTAGTGAGGCTGAGCAAGTTTTCATGGATCTTTTGGCTGCTTGTATGTCTTCTTTTGAGAAGTGTCTATTCATATTGTTTGCCCGCTTTGTAACAGGGCTGTCTTTTTTCTTTTTGGCACTTTTGAGTTCCTTGTAGATCCTAGATGTTAGGCCTTTGTCAGATATACAGTTGGCAAATACTTTTTCCAGTCTGTGGGCTGTCTCCCCACTCTCTTGATGGTTTCTTTGGCTTTGCGGACATTTTTCACTTTGATGAGGTCCCACTTGTCTATCTATCTCTTATGGCATGGGCACTTGGGGTTTTAATCAGGAATTAGTTGCCAGTTCTAATTTCTATAAGGGTGTCTCCTGCATTTTCTAAGGTTCTTATAGTTTGATGTTTTATTTTTAGGTCTTTGATCCATTTAGAGTTGATTTTTGTGAATGGTGATAGGAAGGGATCTTGTTTTAATCTTCTGCATGTGGTCAGTCAGTTTTCCCAGCACTGTTTACTGAATAGGTTCTCATCTTCCCAATGGTTGAAGGTGGAGACTTTGTTTAAGGTGAGTTGGTTGAGAAATTGAGGCTTTGCTTCCAGAACCTCTGTCCTATTCCATTGATCTATATGCCTGTTCTTGTACCAATAGCAGACTGTTTTAATTATTGTAGCTTTATAATAAAGTTTAAAGTCTGAGAGTATGATACCTCCCATTTTTTTCCTCTGAGGATTGTTTTTGCTATTCATGGTTTTTTAAATTTCCATATGAGTTCCTGTATTGTCGTTTTCAGGTCTGAGAAGAATGCTGCTGGTAATTTAATGGGTATTGCGTTAAGTCTGTAGATTACTTTAGGTAGGATGTACATCTTAACAATACTGATTCTTCCAATCCATGAGCATGGAATATTTTTTCTTCTGTTTGTGTTTTGGCCCTTGAGAGGAAATGTCTTGGAGACATTTTTGGTTGCCATTACAGAGGAGCAAGTGCTACTGCAACTGAGTGGCCAGAGATGTAACTAAACATTCTACAGTGCATGGGACACTCTTCGATGGCCCAAAATGTCAAGAATACCAAATGTAAGAAACCTTGAAATAGAAGTGAAAGAAGTGAGAGCAGAACAGAAGAAATAATTAATTTCTAAGTGAGTAATTCAGGTGCCTAAGGATAAATCATGAGAGTGGTGTTTGGGCTGAACCTTATAAAACCAGAAGATTTCTGGCCAGGTTAGAGAGGGTAGCAGAGGGTGGGTGTGGAGAGAGTGGAAGAATGGGGTGTTGGGATGGGAATTCCAGGTTGAAAAAAATACTTGATATAAATAAAGCAAGAGAGGCAATAACAGATATGATTCCAACTCTGTTAGCCAGTCACACCTCCCCACACCACCCCATTCAAATATATCTTGAAGGAATACTTCTTCTTCCATCAGGAGAATGTCTTTCCTGAATTTTTTTGGATTTCCCCATGTGAACTCTTTTCTTGCTTAATAAAGATTGTCTGTGCATCTATTTCTAGAACCTCATTGACTCATATGTATAAATCACTTTGCTATATTTCAAAAACTTGCATATTTTATCTCATTTGAGGGCAAACAGTATGGGGCAATAGTTTATGGATATGAGGTATAGATTCAAAAATCAGATTCAGCTTGGGTTTGAATTATGTCTACATTAAATATCGTTTATGGTGAGGACCAAAAATCTCAAGAACTTGTAAAGAAACTAACACAATGACTGGCACATAAGAAGAGTTTAATGCATGAATCTTCTGTTATTTAATAAAATACTTGCATTGTTATGTTTCACACAAGTACTCTGAGACCAAAAAAAAATGAATTTTTCTATTATTTACCCATGAAGGTATTGAAGTTCTGATAATAATAGCTGATACTAGATGATAAAACAGATTTTTTTGGAACTAGACTGATTCTCTTGCTAGCTTGAAGCTTTGACTTCTACCTTATGCAGTCAGGTACAAGCAAACATTCATTATACAGATGCAAACAAAGATTTGGATCTTAGGCAACTTAAAATTCTATCATTTAATTAAGGAGTGGTTGTTATATAATCAAACTAGAATGTACACATACCACTCTTTAGTAATGACAAAATATTAGGGAATAGAGAAGTTTTATACTGGTGGCAGTCACTTCGATGTAATGATTTCTTCTCTCTCACACATACAGAGAAATAATTATTGTCCTTTCCTTCTCTCTTTCTCCTCATTCCTCTTTTCCTAAAAATAATCTCCATCCAAGCATTTGAATTTTGGATAATGTTTTAGAAAAAATATTGGGTATGTGAAAACTATGACTACTTAGGACTTCTCTATATTAATTAATATTTATCATAAATACTTATTTTTAAATCTAAGCTTTTCTCATTAAAGAGCAAGCATCATAGGAGGTGGTACAATCGAAAGTCAAATGGATGCTATGTTACAGTAATAAACATACACAGGCACACATCAACACTCATTAATGTGCACACACACCACAGCTGGTTGCTAAACAAGCACAACAGGCTATTGGGGCATTTTCTATGTGTGTAATTGTCACTATCTCAGCGATTGTATTTGAAAGACAATGTAAAATGTCATGCCTGAGTGGTGACTCAGCTCCTGTCGATCTAGATTTATTTTTTATATAAAGAGCAAATGGAAATCAAGATGAAATGTTTGAGCAAAATGTATTGCTCTCTAGCAATCATTCAAACAATGATTTAATCTTATCCTCTATTTCAACTATTCCAAAATTATTTTATGTCTCCATTTTGGGTTCATCTGAGAGACTGAACAAGGAATAAAAAAGCTTTCAGAAAAGAAGAATAACTAATTCCTGGCTTCTAAATATTGAACATTGAAGAATTTTAAAACTGTAACTCACTTCTTACATGTTCACCTTTATATCTTCCCAGAAGAACTGTCTTTGAAGAGAATGACAGTCAGAAAAGGGATAAATAGCACATTTTTTCCCAGACAACTAATGCTTACCTGAGTAAGAGACTGTACAGTTCAGTATAAATCAGCCATTGGTTTGAGTTATGAGAAGGAGTTGGTCTTGTTTATAGATCTTAGATTTCAATAAAACAGTGGAAAAGAAGCAATCAAAGTCAGCATTGGAGTGATAATATACTTACTGCAGTCTTGTCTCCAGTCTCATAAGGTGGTGTTTGCCTTTTCACAAAAACAAACAGGAAAACAAATCACAAATGAAAACTCTGAAGTTACAAAGTTCCTCACATTTCTCCCTTCCCCAGCCATCAGTCCTTCCCTCAACCCTCACAAGGGTAGACCTGGGAAGACCTCCAGCAACCTAACAGAAGAACCGGAAGGAGAGTTCTACATTTAATGTAGACAATTATGTAACTACTGCAAATATTGCAATAGCGCCATTCAAGAGAGGGCCAGCCTCTGTCACAGAGGAACCCCAGTATTAGTTTCTACAGAAACTTGAGTTGGATAATGAAAGGGAGAATGAGACACACAGAGAGAGAAAAAGCAAGTATATTTCTTTAATAGCTGGATTTACTCCTCAGGCAAGTTTACCAGGTTAGAAACTGTGGTTAGAAACTATGACCCATTAACTGTACAGTAACAAATATGGGAAAATTTCCCAGAAGAGTATGCTCTAATCTTTGGAGTTACCAGTACTATGTTTTTGATTTTTGTCTTATTTGTGTACCATCTGCACTATTACAAAATGAGCTAATCCTTCCTACTGAATTAATTTAAATAGTTATATTTAAAGAATGACACTATAAAACCAATACACCTGGCATCAATTAAAGATAATTCCAGAAGTAAAAGCAGTGAAAGGAAAATTGTTTTAAGAGAGTTTACCTTACATGGAAGGCAGGAAGCCTCAGATTACCTTGTTAAAAAAGAGGTTAACAAGGATTACAGAAGTGCTGAGGACTTGCGGGGTAAGATGAGACTGAGACTATCCCGTGCCTCAATGATGTTCTGGTCCATGTTTAACAAGAGGAGGGTGACTTGAACTTTTTAATTAAAGTAATATCTCTGAATACAGATAGGAGGAAAAGCAAACAACCTGCTCTTGTGTGCATCTAAGAGGCAGTCCCAGCACACCACTGCCTTTATGTAATTAGAATAACAAAGATAATTTAAGTAGAAAAAATTTTAATTAAGTGTTTCTATGGAATTTAATTCCACTTTAGTATTATACTAAAAACTATATTGACTTATCAACAGTGGTTTACATCCCCCATTTTGGAAAACAACTTTTAGGTAACATTCCAGGCTATCTCTCATTTTATTTTATTAACAATAAGGCACTTTAATAGATAAGATCTGGTTGTGGGAAAGGTAACATTTTTCTATTTCAAAGTATATATTTTTTTCTGGTACAGTTGTACATGATGCTTACCCCACTATCTTTGATATACTAAATTTGCTTTCTCTGTAGAGAGTGCATGAAGAGTAACACAGGAATGTTGTAAGAAGAAGCATCTGTGTTAACTTTATGAAATACAAAATAAATACAAACTAAAAAAGAAAAATGCTAATATCTTTCATCTGAATGAACTCTTTTTCTATGGGCAGGAAGAAGGGGGGTTGTTCTCTAAATTTATTAGAAATGGTCAAAATGTTGGCATGGCAGTTATTAGAAGAAAAATATGTACATATTCATTCTCATTCACCCCCCCATTATATTGTGCGTCCTGTTTAGATGTCTTTGTTCCTTTCCAGATACTTTTTCTATTGTTCTCAGATAGTAAATTTTAAGAGAGTTTTGTTTATTTTGATGAATCCTGATGACATTTTTAGACAGCAGAGATAGAGGCACCAAACGACACAGCTGAGAATAATGAAGCTCTTACATTAAATCAAAAGGCTCATGATTTCATCTCAACAATGCAGATTCAGCAACTAAGACCTTTAAAGCATGTATATGGAATACAAATGTGTAAAAGCAGAGATGGAAAATGTCCTGAAACTCTTCAGAATGCCACAGCAAATCAAATAAGAAAAGAAATACTAGATTTTTAAGAATCTGATGTTCTTTTAATGAATAAAGATTCAATAGCATCCAACAATGAGATGTGAACATTCAGAATATAGCAGGGTATAACTTTGTCCTGTCACTTCTGTTTTATGAATTTATTTAGAAATTGAATTATTATAGACTACTTCAGCTCCCAACCAGTTCCTTGGGAATAGAAGAGAAATTCAAGGGTGATTTGAGAGAGCATTTACATCGACAGAGAGAAGGCATAATTTGTCAGGGAAGACTCATGCTTCTCCATGCTGCTCAATTGAGCTGACATTTTGGCATGCTGAAAGGTTTTTCTGTTTAAAGAGAGCTTCTGAACATTAAACATTGGGAAAGGGGGCTGTGAATAATGGTATTGAGTTGCTGCTCTGCACCATCATCTTCTCCTTATCATGCATGTTATCTCCTGTGCTGATAACCAGAAAAATTCCATCTCAACCTGGACTCCATGTGACCCATGACTTCCCTCGATCTTTCTACAATATATAATAAATCATCCACTTTAACTTGATAACATTTCCTATAGATATTTTTTACATTTCTTGCTTCTTATGTATTCTCTAGTATCTTTCCTCTAGTTCAGACTTCATCGTCTCTAGCCTAAACCAGCCTAACACTTTGTGACTCCAGTCTTATCCACCACAATCATCCAGAATGGCGGCTCTGACAGCTGAGTCACTGTGTCATTCACCTGCAGAGAGTATTCCACTTCAGGACCATTGCTAAGTGCCTCAGGATGACATTCACTGTGATCTAGTCTCTGCCTGTCTCTCCAGGTCATCTCCTGACATTCTCTCCCTTGAACCACATTCTGCACAAGGCTGCTTCTCTTGCCTCTACATCCTTCATAGTACTCACTTGTCTACAAGGCTCTTTCCCTCACCTCCTGCTCTACCCTAATTAAAAATAAAACAACAGCAACAACTTGTATTTACACTGTACTTACTAAAATCCAGGTATTGATTTAATCATTTCACCTAATCCTCTAACAACTCATGACAGGCATGGACTCTTTTATCACTATTCAAAACAGAGAAGTAAAATAGCTTGCCTATAGTCATGGAGCTGGTGAGTTTTCAATTCGGTGTTTCAAAACTTGTGCTACACCACTATACCATATTGTCTGTGTTTGTCGGGATTAAATTTGGTTCATTTTTTCAGAACCAGTGTCACAATCTCCAGCACACTTTTCCCTCTCTCCAGATTGGAGTATGTGTTCTTCCTCTTTGGTCATGTAAGTCTTTCTATATATTTATTTGCCACATCAAATTATAATGAGTTGTTCATAAATCTCTCTACCCTGCTAGACTGTCAGTCACCAAGGCTCATTTATTTTTATATCACAATGTCTGTATCTAATAAATGTAAGTTGACATGAATGTAAATAAATATATTATAGCAACATATCAGAGACTTACAGGGCACTACGGAACATTATATTTATATGTAATTTTTTCTTCCACTATCTTTTATACAAATATCCCCAGCATCACATAAACTCAGGGCTTAAGTCAATATTTGTTGAATGAATAAAAATATCTATGATGGAATTTTAAAGAAAATGACAATCTTTGTAATAAAATCCAGATATATATATATCTCACATCAAATTAAATCAAGACAGACTAGAGGTTTTAGCTTCAATATATTGGGGGTTCACATAAAATATTTGGAGGATTTATTAACTAATCTATGCCAATGGGCAGAGTTCAACAATTCTGCTTCAAATATAAGTAGGCAAGTTTAAGAAAATAAATGCAATAGCTGTAGTTTAGGAAAAATTCATGTTGCTTTAATATCTTACGAACCATAAACAGGCCACCAAGTTAATGATGGAAAACTTGATTACTTTCTGATGTAATTTCAATTGTTTTGGAAGCTTTTGTATCGTCAAAATATTCAACATGTACATTCGTCTCTAAAAATTTAAATAAAACTATTGTAACATAAAAAATAATGGAGCCATGCTCGGTGGCTCAGCCTGTAATCCCACACATTTGGGAGGCTGAGGTGAGTGGATTGCCTGAGCCCGCGGGTTCAAGACCCGCCTGAGCAGTGAGACCTCATCTCTACAATAAATCAAAAAATCAGCCAGGCAAGGTAGCACATGCCTGTAATTCCAGCTACTCAGAAGGCTGAGGCAGAAAAATTGCCGGAGCCCAGGAGGTCGAGGTTGCGGTGGCCGGGAGCGGCCACTGCACTCCAGTCTGGGCAATAGAGTGAAACTCCAACTCAAAAAATAAAAATAAATAAAAAAATTTTAAAAAAAAATAATGGAAAGCCCACTTTTAAGTAAAAAGTTCATACTAAGTTTAAGTCAGTATAAATGATAAATGATACTTATGAAGTACCTACTACAACTATTTCACCTCCATTATCATTTTGCCTATTTTTAAAAATAAATAATATACACACATGGGCATGCCATCAAAAGTTATAAATGCACATAGAGGAAAGTAAGACTTTTCCCATTTGTTGATTTTTCTGTTTTTACTATCATTATTTTTTTCTCTGTATAGGCCAGCATTATTACTCATTTTGTGTAAATCTCCTAGATATGATCTAAACCCATACCAGCACACAAATTGTAACATAATCAAGCTATCTAATACTATCGAATTCAGTTTCCTGTTATTGAACATTTGCAGTGTTTCAAGTATTGCAACCAAAGTTCCAGTGACTATTCTCATACATATGCCTTTGTGAATATGTATTACATTCTAGAGTACCTGAAGACAAAAATTCCTACAAGCAAATTTGCTAAATCAAAACATAGCTATTAGTATACATTTTAAATTTTGATACACATTGTTGAATTTATTATCAATTTAGTCCTGCAAAAGATTTGCAATTTTAACTTTTATAATGAAAGTGAATGTTTGTTTCTCTATGGTCCCGTTGATAAATAAAAAGTGTGTCTCAGTATAATATAATATAATATGATATAATGTATTATAATATACATACAGAGGGTGCTATTTTAAGAAAGGAAAAAAACTTTATTAAAATTGTAATTCTCAATATATACTGATAACACAAGATGAATACAAGTCACATTTGACTTCTTCAATTACAAGAGGTGCTCAAAGTGGTTACTATCAGCATCTAGACACTACTGATTATGGCAAATTAAAATGAATACATAGATGACATCTCTTAAAATGTGTACATATTTTTTGACACCTTCAGTGTGTGGGTGCATACATACATATATATATATAAATATATATATTATGTGTAGAGTTTAGCATCTTTTCAAGCTTAAAAAACAACTTTTATTTTGCAAATTTTTCTGTAAACTTTGTTTATCCTATGTCTATTTTCCTCTACTGATTTGTTTTCTGATATATACAAAGCTCCTTTTAATTTTTTTTTTTTTAATTTTAGAGTTATGGAGTACATGTGAGGATTTACTACATAAGTAAACTGTGTGCAGGTGAGGTTGGGCTCCTAGCGAGCCCTTTCACCTCCTCATGGTGAATCTGGTACCACTATGTAGTTGTGTGCCCCTCATTCTCCTTCCTTTCCTCTCTCCTTTAGCAGTCTCCAGCATCTGTCATTCCTATCTTTGTGCTCATGTGTCCAATGATCAGAGCCCATTATCAGTGACAACATACCATATTCAATGTTTTTGTGTCTGTGATCATTCACTTAGGATGATGGTCTCTAGACGCATTCCTGTTGCTGTGAAGGATATGATTTGTTCTCCTTTATGGGTGCATAGCATTCCATCGTGTATATGTACCACATTTTCTTTATCCAGTTCACTTTCAGTGGGCATCTGGGTTGGTTCTATGTTTTTGCTATTGTGAATAGTGCTGCAATGAACATACATGTGCAGGTGTGTTTTTGGTAGAATGATTTATGCTCCTCTGGGTATACTCCCAGAAGTGAGATTGCCGGATTGTACGGTAGCTCAATTTTTAGTTCTTTGAGAAAACTCCACACTGCTTTCCACAAAGGCTGAACTAGCTTATATTCCCAACAACAGTGTAGAAGCACTCCCTTTTCTTAGCAGCCCTGCCAACACCTCTAATCTGACTTTAATGATAGCCATCCTTACCAGTGCTAGGTAGTAACTCATTGTAGTTTTGATTTGCATTTCTCTGATGATTAGTGAGGCGAAGAATTTTTAAAAAATGTTTGTTTGCTGTTTGACTATTCTCTTTTGAGAAGTGTTTGTTCATATCCTTTACCTATGTTTTAATTTTTTGTTTGTTTGTTTTTTCACCCTGTCGATTTATTTGAGTTCCTTTTAAGGCCCGGATGTTAGGCCTTGTTGTAAGCATGGCTTGTAAATATATTTTTTTATTCTGTGGGTTATGTCTTTACTCTCTTGATGGTTTCTTTTGCTGTGCAAAAACATTTTAGCTTGATAAGGTCCCACTTGTCAATGTTTGATTTTCCTGCATTAGTTTTTGAGGACTTGATCATGAATTTCTTGCCTGCTTCAATGTCTAAGAGACTGTTCCCTGAGTTTTCTTCTAAGTTCTTATAGTTTCAGGTTTCACATTTAAGTAATTGATCCATTTTGTGTTAATTTTTGCATATGGTGATAGGTAGGGGTTTAGTTTCATTCATCTTCATGTTGTTACAAATGACAGAATTCCATTCTTTTTGACTGACTGAATAGTAATCCATTTTGTATATATACCATATTTTCTGTACCCATTCATCCTTTGATGGACACAGGTTGATTTCATGTCTTGGTTGTTGTGAATATTGCTACAGTAAACATGAGAGTATAGTTACCATTTTGAGATATTGCTTTTGTTGTCTTTGGCTATATCTCCAGGAATAGGATTGCTGGTTCATGTGGTAGCTCTGTTTTTAATTTTTTTGAGAAATCTGCATACTGTTTTTCATAATGGTTATACTAATTTACCATTCCACTAAAAGCTTATAAGCTTTCTTCTTTCTCCACTTCTGCACCAGAATTTGTTATTTTTTGTCTTTTTGATAATAGTCATTCTAACAGGTATAAGGTGTGATATCTCATTGTGGTTTTGATTTGCATTTCCTTCAAGATGGCTGATGCTAAGCATGATTAGATATACCTATTGACCATTTGTCATTTGTAAGTCTTTTTTGAGAAATGACTATTCAGATATTTTGCCAAGTTTTAAATCAAATAATTTAGTTTTCTTTGCTATTGAGTTGTTTGAATTCCTTGTATATTCTGGATATTAATCCTTTGTCAGATGCATCATTTGCAAATATTTTCTCCAGTTCCATAGGTTGTTGTTTTACTACATTGTTTGTTTCTTTGCTATGTTGAAGCCTTATTTTTATGTAATTCTATTTCTCTATTTTTTTCCTCTTATTTTGTTAATTTTGGGGTCTTATTAAAAACATCTTTGCCCAATTCGATGTCATGAAATGTTTGCCTTGTGGATTTTTCCTAGTAGTTTTATCATTTTAGATTTTACATTACAGTCTTTAATCAATTCACAATTAATTTTTGCTTATGGTGAAAGATAGGGGTCTAGTTTCATTCTTCCATATGTGGATATGCAGTTTTCCCCGCACCATTTATTGAAGAAATTATCCTTTCACCACTGTATATTTTTAACAGCTTTGTTGAAAACCAGTTGGCTGTAAGCATATGGATATTTTTCTGGATTTTTTATTCTGTTCCCTTGGTCTATTTGCTATTTTGTTTTGGTATAAACTTAAGGGGAACAAGTGTAGTTTTTTTACACAGATATATTGCATAGTGGTGAAGTCTGGGTCTTTTGTTGTAACCATTACTCAAATAATGTATATTGTACCCATGAAGTAATTTATCATTTTTCATCCCCATTTTCACCTTCCCATCCTTTCTAGTTTCAATATTTTCCAGTACCATGCTGTTTTAGTTACTATAGTTTTGTTATATATTTTGAAGTCAGAAAGTGTGACACCTCCAGGTTTGTTCAAGATTACATTGATTATCTGGGGTCTTTTGTGGCTCCATGTGAATTTTTTTTTATTACCGTAAAGAATGAAATTTGTATTTTCATAGAGACTGCATTGAATCTGTGGGTCGCTTCAGGTAGCATGGACATTTTAAAAACATTCATTCTTCCAACCCACAATCATAAAATATCTTTCCATTTACTTGTGTCTTCTTCAATTTCTTTCATCAATGTGATACAGATTTCAGTGTAGACATTTTTTGTCTACTTTGTTAAATTTATTCTGAAGTATTTTATGCTTTAAAAAGCTGTTGTAAATGAGATTTAAAAATTTTTTTTAAGATAGTTCACTATTTGAATATGAAAATGGTACTGATTTTTGTATATTGATTTTTGTATCCTGCAACTTTACTTAATTTTTTTTTATTTTAACCATTTTTTAGTGTTTCAGTTTTAACCATACTTCACTGACTTTTCTTAAGACAGGATGTAGTTTCAAATCTTTTACTTCTAGAATGTATTCTTGAATGACATTTTTATACTATTTTCAGTTTCCACCTTGGTGAGAGGTTTTTTTTTTTTTTATTCATAATGCTAAATGTATACTGAAACTCTTTCGCCTATTCTTAATATCTACCTATTTTTTTTTCTAACCCTTATTGATTCATCATTAGTTTCTGGTTTATGTGTTCACTTTATTCAATCTTTACCTTCTTCTATATTTTTTATTTGTTTTAAATAGTGCCTGAAGTTTTTGTTTGTTTGTATTTATTTATTTAGTTTTGCTTTTTCTAATATGGTCTTTGTTTGTATGATGATTTTAATTTTCTCTTCCATTTCTTTTCTGAACTCTGCCAGTGCAGTTTTTGTCTATTTCTGTTGAAACATAGTTAAACTTTTTACCCGAACTCCTATCTCTACATCAAACTCTCACTTGTAAGTTAAGATTGTTTCTTTAAATTACTGGAATCCATGGCAATGCGTTTGCTCACAATATTGATCCGTCCTTGGCAACGTTTTTCTGATGTATAGTCTCTGTTTGCCTTTCACTTTTCTGGCTCTCTTCCTTTTTTTTTTCTTTTTCTTTTCTTTTTTTTTTTTTGAGTTGGAGTCTCACTCTGTCACCCAGACTGGAGTGCACCACAGCCTCGACCTGCCAGGCTCAGGCGATCCTCAGCATTCTGAGTAGCCGGAATTTTTTGACTTATTGTAGAGATGAGATCTTGCCAAGTTGCCCAGGCGAGTTGCGAACACGCGGGCTCAGGCAATCCACTCACCTCAGCCTCCCAAAGCGCTGGGATTACAGGCTGAGCCACTGAGCCCAGCTCCTTTTTTTCTTTTGCTATCTTCACATAGATATAGCTATGAGTGACATAGGTATGAATCGCTTAAGGACAGGGTTACATTCTGATGCAATGTTAGCCTGTTATGTCTATGCCATGGCTAGTATTTATGTATCTATACATAGAAATGGTACAGTAAAAATATGGTATTATTATCTTATGGAACCATCTCTGTTGTTGACAGAAATATGGTTATGTGGCGTGTGACTTTTTTTGAATATTTTTTTGAATATTGTTCACTTTGAATTAGGTGAATTTTTCCTGGGCTAGCTATTTTCTGAACTTTATAATGGAGAGAGGCCAGAGCTGTAAAATATCTCTCTGCTTGAGTAAAGTTCTTCATGACACAGGTGTGTTTGTGTATGTGTGTATCAGAGAGTTGGTTTAGCCTTTACTTATCCTTAACTTTCAGAGATTTACAGCTGCAGACTAGCCAACAATTTGAATCTTTTTTCTAGACCTTGCCTCACAAACAGTCACTCTCAGCAAAAGTGGCATGTGTCACTTAATTCAATTCCCCACGTCCTCCAAAAACTGTAGTTTTGTGGTATCAAACCAGGAAGCTTTGTGCTAGCTACATATCCTGATCATCTGTTAAGACAAAGTGTGGCCCTTGGTATGCTCCTGGACTTTGGAGCTTGGTCATTGTCAGCGTTATCTGCCCTCTGCTACAGCAGTGATATTCTTTAGTGCTTTCTCAATCACTAGAGAGATCCTTTTTCCATGTGGCATGCTTTGCTTACCATTTGTGATTTTTGTAGTTGAGTTTTTCAGGTATGTGCTAGTTTGTGTTCTTAAACTCTATTTCTGAGAAGTCACAGATGGAAAAGGATGAAGGTAATTCCACCCAGCCATTGTATATGTTATCATATCCAACGTCCAAAACATTGAGAGCCTACTCTAAGACGTGAAGGGTTTTAGTTGCTGATAGCAGAATGGCATGAAAAACAAGGACAACAACAACAAAAAAGAACAACAAGCAAAACAGACCCATGCCTTTGTCTCTAGGAACTAAGAATGAGCAGTTAACATAGATAAGGAAGTAATTTAATTACATGATGCCCTCTAACCTTCAAGTGTTTGACTTGCCTGCATAAAACATGATTTCAGTTAAAAAAAAAATTACAAACCAAAGCTAGTTTACCAAATCTACAACAATTATCTTTTAGTTAGAAGGTCAACTGGAATTCAGTGTCTATTGAACTATTTGATTAGAAATTACTATTATTATTTTTTAAGTCGGAGTCTCATTCTGTCACCCAGGCTGGAGCGCAGAGGCAGGATCATGGTGCACCACAACCTTGACCTTCCAGGCTCAAGTGATCCTCCCACCTTGGCCTCCTGAGTAGCTAGAACTACAGGTGTGCACCACCATGCTAATCCTTTTATTTTTTATAGAGACTAGGTCTCACTATGTTGCCTAAGTTGGTTTTGAACTCCTGGGCTCAAGCAATCTTCTTACCTCGGCCTCCCAAAGTGCTATGATTACAGGTGTGAGCCACTATGCCTGGCAGAAATTCCCTTTTAGCCCCTGCACTTTTTGACATGTTCTTCCTTCAGGGGTTTTAGCTTGACCCAGGCACTGGGGATAAGAGTAACTATCACTGGTGATTCAACCTTAAGACTCTCCTGACTTTTTCTCTTTAAAAAACAATCATGGTGATTTTTGCTTGCTTTGTTGTTTGCTTTTGTTTTTGAAAGCAGTATGGCAGTGACAACTCCTCAAGTTTATTTCCTTTCTATTGATGTTTGGATTTTGAAAAAATGGAAATAATTTATGAAAAAAATTATGTAATTTGGAAGTATTCCCCTGGGTAACTTGGAGATACCTCGTCTCTACAATAAATCAAAAAATAAGCCGGGTGTAGTATCGCATACCTGTAGTTCCAGCTACTTGGAAGGCTGAGGCGGAAGGGTCTTCTGAGTCCAGCAGGTCGAGGCTGTGAGCATTCTACTGCACTCCAGCCTGGGTGTCAGAGTGAGACTCTGACTCAAAAGAAAAGAAAAAAGAAAATATTCCATGAAGTGCAGAAGATGACTGAGAAATTTTCAATGACAGGAACCTGACAATTGTATATAAATTGATTTACCATGACTTAAGTGTTTTTTTTCTATTTACCGCGCTATAATTTTAAAAGTCAAATAATGATAATTATGACATTTGCTATTCTATCGTTTTCTATATTTTAAAGTATTATTTAATTAATCAATTAATTAATTTTTAGATAAAGGGCAACTCAGACTGGAATGCAGTGATGGAACGTAGCTCACTGCCACCTCAAACTCCAGGACTCAAGCAATCTTCCCACTTCAAACTCCCAAGTAGCCAGGGCTATAGATGCATACTACCATGCCCGGCTAATTTTTAAATTTTTTGTAGAAAAGGGATCTCACCATGTTTTCCAGACTGGTCTTGAACTCCTGGCCTCAAGTAAGTCTCCCGCCTCAGTCTTCCAAAGTGCTGAGATTATAGGCATGAGCCACTGCACCTGGCCATTATTTTAAAATATTATATTATTATGTTTGCGTGCTTATACTCTACCTAGACATTTTACTAGGTTCTGTACAAGCATTGTTTTATCTACCCTTACAACTGAATAGAGATAAGGAGGTCAAGGCTTAGAGGAAATAAACACCTTCAAAATTATCCAGTTAGTAATGGCAGAACTGAAGTTCAAATCAAGATCTGTCAAACACCCCACCCAACACTGCCAGCCTTGATGTTTATCACTTCAGTTCTAGTTCTAGACAGCCTCTGGAAACTTGGAAGAAAGGTAAATACTTTGTTCCCATTTAAGGGCTTCTTACTATGTAGGCCAGTGGAGGAATTACTGTTATCTAGATGATTCTCTTCTGTAATAAGTTTTAGAACCACTGCCTTAGGAAATCTCTCTCTCTCTCTTTCATTAAGTAATGAGTTCCTTTATGGTATTAAAAAACTTTATAGAAATGTTCAAATACACACAAAAGGTAGAGGATAATATAATGAAACCCATGTACGCACCAAGTGGAACACTTGTCAGCACTAAGCCTGTCTTGTTTCATGTATACTGACTCCTCCCTTCTCCTTATCAGATCAATTTGAGACCAGGACTGATGGTTATATGATTTTATTTGTTCAGCATGTATTGTTTCAAGACAGGGACTCCTTTTTTCTTTCTTTAAAACATAGCCGCCGGGCTTGGTGTCTCAGCCTGTAATCCCGCGCCTTTGGGGGGCTGAGGTAAGCGGATTGCCTGAGCCCGCGGGTTCGAGACCGCCTGGGCAGGCGAGACCTCATCTCTACAATAAATCAAAAAAAAAAAAAAAAACTAGCTGGGCGTGGTAGCGCGCGTCTGTAATTCCAGCTACTCGGAAGGCTGAGGCAGAAGGATCGCTGGAGCCAGTAGGTTGAGGCTTTGGTGGCCGGGAGCGGCCACTGCACTCCAGTCTGGGCAACAGAATGAGACTCCAACTCAAAGAAAAAAAAAAAAAAAGACATCTGTAACCTTTCAATATTTTCTTAGTGCAATTTCAGCAAAAACCTCAATGGAATTTCTTGAGGACTTTGCAATATACGTCTAACGTCTTTCTGGAAAAATTAATCGGGAGGAACAGATTTGAAAACTTTGAAAAAGAATAGTCTAGCAGTGTCTTGGCCTACCAGATAATAGAATGCATAAATAATGCAGCAATCACTAGAACAGTATGATACTGGCACAGGAATAGATAGAAGAATCAATAGAATGGGGGGAAAAAGGACAGAAATAGATCCAAGAATTTGTCAAAAGCTACTAGATGATAAGAATGACACCCATCAGTGGGAGAAAGGCTGGATTTAACAAATAATGTTGGAAAAATTGACCAATGATTTTGAGACAAAGTTATAAAACTATAGTGCAACGATTAAGATCTTTGAAAGGGCCGGGTGCAGTGGCTCACACCTATAATCCCAAGCACTTTGGGAGGCCGAGGTGAGAGGATTGCCTGAACCTGTGGGTTAGAGATCAGCCTGGACAACTTGGTGAGACCTCATCTCTTCAATAAATAAAAATAAAAAAAAACATTAGCTGGGCATGGTGGAACGAGCCTGGAGTTCCAGCTTCTTGGAAGACTGAGGAGGAAGGATTGCCTGAGCCCAGCATTTGAGGCTGTGATGGCCAGAAGCGTGCCACTGCCCTTCAGCCTAGGTGACAGAGTGGGACTCCGACTCAAAAATAAAAAGTTATTTGAAAGTAAACAGACTTGGGGTTTGAACGCCAGTTTTGCCACTGATTAGCCATGTAATTGCAGGGAAGATATTTAACTTCCCTAAGCCTCTCTTCTCCCATATTAGAAACTAAGGTAATAAAAGTGACAACTTCATATTATTATGAGGATTAAAGGGAATAATAGATATAAAAAAATTAAAAGTCGGGCTCGGTGGCTCAGTCTGTAATCCCGCGCCTTTGGGAGGCTGAGGTGAGTGGATTGCCTGAACCCGCGGGTTCGAGACCCACCTGAGCAGTGAGACCTCGTCTCTACAATAAATCAAAAAATCAGCCGGGCGTGGTAGCGCATGCCTGTAATTCCGGCTACTTGGAAGGCTGAGGCGGAAGGATCGCCGGAGCCCAGCAGGTCGAGGCTGTGGAGGCCGGGAGCGGCCACTGCACTCCAGTCTGGGCGACAGAGTGAGACTCCAACTCAAAAAATAAATAAATAAATAAATAAAAATAAAAACATGGTGTCTATCACATAGAATGTGCCTCATAAAAGTTAGCTGTTATTATTTCTATCCTGTACAACACACAAAGTAATGTACAAAATGAAACCATAAATACTCTAGAAAGAAAATAAGTGAGGATTATTGTGATCGTCGGAAGAAAAGGGATTTTCCAAATATGACATTAACAGTAGGATACATGAAAGAAAAGATAATAGTTCTGACTACCAAAAAAGAAAAAAAAAAGAAACCACACTTCTTTGTGCCAAAATGCCTTCACAGGCAAAGTTAAAATATTAATGGTTAACTGGAGGGACTATTTGTAATATATATAATAGAGAAATAATAGTCTCTTACTAATTAATTAGGAAAAGATTGATACAACAATAGAAAAATGCACCACGAAGATAAATGAACAAGCAAAATGGACAGGCACAGTAGCTCATGCCTGCAATGCCAGGATTTTGTGAGGTTGAGGCTGGAGAACCCTTTAAGACCAGAAGTTTGAGACCAGCCTGGGCAAAAGTAAGACCCCAAATCTTAAAAGATTTTAAAAATTTTAAAAAAAGTTTAAACCGGCCGGTCTCAGTGTCTCAGCCTGTTATCCCAGCACTTTGGGAGGCCGAGGCGAGTTGCCTGCCTGAGCCTGTGGGTTCGAGACCAGCCCAGGCAACTTGGCGAGATCTGTCTTTACAACAAATCAACAATTAGCTGGGTGTGGTAGTGCTCTCCTGTAGTTCCGGCTACTTGGAAGGCTGAGGGGAAGGATCGCTGGAGCCCAGCAAGTCGACGCTGGTGTGGCCGTGAACGTGCCACTGCACTCCAGCCTGGGCAATAGAGTGAGATTCTGACTCAAAAAATTTAAACAAATAAACAAGCAAAAAAGAGATTATGAATAGACAAGTGGGAGGAATATGTTCAACCTCCCTAATAAAGAATGCAAATTAAAGCCGGGTGTGGTGGCTCATTCTGGTAATCCCAGCACTTTGGGTGGTCGAGGCAGGGGGACTGCTTGAGCCCAGGAGCTTGAGCAACATTGCAAGACGTCATCTCTATGAAAAATAAAGATTAGCCAGGAGTTTGGCACGTGCCTGTCGTCCCAGCTACTCAGGAGGCTGAGGCAGAAGGATTGCCTGAGCCCAAGGGTCTGAGGCTGTGGTAAGCCCTGATAATGCCACTGTACTCCAGATTGTGTGACAGAGTGAGACCTCTACTCGAAAAAACAAAAATAACCCCACCCTCATTATTTGTTTGTTTGTTTTGGGAACAGCGTGTCGCTCTGTCTCTCAGTCTGGTGTGCAGTGGTGTGATTGTGGCTCACTGTAATCATAAATTCCTGGGCTCAAATGATCCTCCCGCCTCAGCCTCTCTTGTTGTTGACACTTCAGGGCTGAACCACTGCACTTGTGGACTCAGGATTAAAACCCAGGTCCCCTTGTGCTGCCTTTTTTTTTTTTTTTTTTTTGAGTTGTAGTCTTACTCTGCTGCCCAGGCTGGAGTGCAGTGGCACAATTATGGCTACAGTAGTCTTCAATCTGCTGAACTCAGGAGATCCTTCCACCTCAGCCTTCCAAGTAGCTGGGACTACAGGCACATTTCACCATGCCTGGCTAATTTTTTCATTTACAGTATTGTAGAGACAAGGTCTTGCCATGTTACCCAGGCTGGAGTGCAGTGGCACGCTCACAGCCACCCCAGTGTTGATCTGCTGGGCTCAGGCGATCCTTCTGCATCAACCTTCCAAGTAGCCAGAACTACAGGCATGCGCTACCATATTCTCCTAATTTTTTTGATTTATTGTGGAGACAAGGTCCCACCAAGTTGCCCAGGCTGGTCTTGAATTCCTGAGCGCAGGCAATTCTCTCGCCTTAGCCTCCCAAAGTGCTGGGATTACAGGCTTGAGCTACTGCGCTCAGCCTAAGCTTTGTTTTCAATTCTTTAGGTTATATACCTAGGAGCAGAATTGCTGGATCATATTTTAATTTTATGTTGCACTTTATGAGGAATTACCAAAATAAATTCTTTCTTTTTTTCATTGTCAGATGGGTAATGTGTCCATGTCATAACAAGGTTTAAAGGTGGCACATCTCACACATGCGTGTGTGAGCTCCTGGTTATCATGCCAAATGAACTACAAAATGATCCATAAACTCTTTTTTTTTTTTTCAGTTGGAGCCTCACTCTGTCACCCAGACTGGAGTGTAGTGGCCGCTCCCGGCCACCGCAACCTCGACCTGCTGGGCTCAGGCGATCCTTCTGCCTC
>NW_007247476.1:53597-91200 GCF_000164805.1 Carlito syrichta
TCCAGTTTAGGGGACAGAGTGAGACTCCAACTCGAAAAAAAAAAAAAAAAACATAGCCACACTAATATTAGCATTACACTTAAAAATTTAACAAGATATTTAAAAAAAAACTATTATCAGATATTCAGTTATTAAAATGAAAATTATAATTGAAAGAGTTTTGTTTTGTTTCCACTAATAGATTTATGAAATTATCTATATTTTCCCAGAATAAAATTGCTAAACCAATGAGTTTGCAAGTTTTAAGGATCTGATATATCTTTTCTAATTGTAAAATATATTTTAGCAATTTATACTGCTAAAAACACTGGTTTTAGGTACTGATTTTCCCATACACCTGTCATTATTGACTTCTTTTTATAATAGCTTAAGGTAAATCACCTGGGTACATATCCTATAAAAGCAAATCCTAGTATTTAGGGTGGAGAAAAAGTTTAAAAGATTATATAGTTTAATGATTAGATTGTTCCTATGAGTAGTCTAATTGTGAGTTTTTATATACACAAATATTTGCCCTGAATTCTAAAATGATATACTAGTTATTTATCAGTTACATTATTTCATCCAGTAAATAAAATTTAACTTGATTGTATTAAATTATTGTTCCTAAAATTTATAGTAATACGTATTGCAGCACTTACCTGTTTTTGTTTTTAAGTTGGAATCTAATTCTGTCACCCATACTGGAGTGCAGTGGCATACTCATGACCACCGCAGCCTTGACCTACTGGGCTTAGGCAATCCTTCCGCCTCAGCCTTCCAAGTTGTTGGAACTACAGGCGCACATCACCAGCTTGGCTAATTTTTTCATTTATTGTGTAGATTCAGTATCGCCAAGCTACCCAGGATGGTCTTGAACCAGAGGGCTCAGGTAAGGGCTCGCCTTGGCCTCCGAAAGTGCTGGTATTACAGGCATGAGCCACTGTGCCAGGCCAACACTTTTCTTGCCGTGTGACTTTATATGGCATAATATTTGTGACATGTATAGTATAGACAGATAGATTATACATGACAGAAAAGTGAAAATCTGATTGCTCAGAAAAAGAGAGAAAAAAATGATAAAAGTACTTAGTAAAGTTTAATCAAATTAAAACTATCAGTCAAAGACAAATGAGTAAATGTAATTTCTCTGTTGTGTCATTAAATTTGTTAGAATCCCCTGTGTGACCTAGCTGTTTCCTCAGTACTTATAGGAAATAATGCAGTAAACATACCTAATACTTAGATCAAAATCTTTATAGATAAAAATCTGTATAATCAATAAAATAAGCTAAGGTTTTGAGTTATTTTGAGGGTGTGGAAAATTCAAGAAAGGCCAAGTAAAATTTGTGGTCATCAAATAAAGGTGACTTCAGAAATGGTGGCAAATATTAGCAATGCAATAAATAAATAAATGATAATTACAATCAACTGAAATAAGTCAAAGTCATTGAGAGATTCCATGATCATAGACAAAAGGAGAAAACAGTATTAAATAGAACTCATAAAAGAGTTTTTAAGGATATTCACACACATAAATTGCAACTAAATTAAATGAGTTATATACCCAGATTTTGTCAAAACCTAAATTGGCAATCACAGATGGTAAAAAAAAAAAAAAACTATAAATGATGTAATAAAATTGTTATTGAAATATTATAACATTTGTTATTTTCTATTTTGTTTTATTATAGATATGCGGAGTACAAGTCAGTATTAGCTATACAAGCAGACTGAATGCAGTAAAGTTTGGACCTCCAACTGGCCCTCATTTCCTCTGGTTTAGCACCAGGTACCTTTTGTGATGCTTTGTACCTCCCTCCTCTCTACACTGGCATTGTCCGTCAACTGCCAATCCTTCTCTTGTGTTAATGTGATTAATGTTCAGGTTCCACTTATGAGTGAGAACATTCAGTATTCAGTTCTTTGTTTCTATGATAGAGCACTAAGTATAATGGTCTCCAACTCCATCCAATTTGCTGTGAATTCCATGATTTTCTTCTTCTTTATGGCTGCATAATACTCTATCATGCATATGTACCACATTTTCTTTATTCAGTCCACTTTTGATGGGTGTAGGCCTAGTACCATGTTTTTATTGTGAATAGTGCAGCTATAACATGCATGTGCAGGTGTGTTTTTGGCAGAATGATTTGTGTTTCTCCAAGTATAGTCTCAGGAGAGGTATTGCTGGATCATATGGAAGGTCAATTTGTAGTTCTTTTAAAAATCATCACACTGCTTTCCATAAAGGATGAACTAGCCTGCAATCACACCAACAGTGTGTTAGCATTCCCTTATCTCTGCATTCTCACCAGCATTGATTTTTTTGTTTTGTTTTTTGTTTGTTTTGGTTTTGATTTATTGATGAGGGCCATCCTTACTTAAGTTAGGTGATATCTCATTGTGGTTTTGATTTGCATTTCTCTAATGACTGGTGAAATTAAGCATTTTTTCTTGTATTTTTTCATTTTTTAATGCATCTGTTAGCTGCTTATATCTTCTTTTGAGAAGTATCTATTCATATCCTTTGCCCATTTTTTGATAGGATTGTTTTTGGTGTTTTTTTTTTTTTTTTTTGATAGGATTGTTTGCTTTTTTTTTCCTTTCAGCTCATTTAGTTCCTTGTAGACCTTGAATGTTAGGACTATGCCAGATACATAATTAGCAAATATCTTTTCTTATTCTGTGGGTTGTCTCCACAATCTCTTGATGGTTTCTTTTGAATCCTCTGCAAAAGGAACAAAGCAGGAAGTATCACACTTCCAGACTTTAAACTCTACTACCAGGATACAGTAGTCAAAACAGCCTGGTACTAGCACAGGAATAAACACATAGACCAGTGGAACAGGGCAGAGATTATGGGAGCAAAAATTCAATCTCTCAACCAACTTACCTTTGACAAACCCACCAATAAAAATCACTGGGGAAGGAGGCCATATTTAGCAAATGGTGCTGGGAAAACTGACTGACCACCTGCAGAAAAATGAAATAGGACCGTTGACCAATCACCATGTACAAAAATCAACTCTAAATTGATCAAAGACCTAAATGTAAAACCTCAAACTATAAGAATCCTAGAAGAAAACTCTTAGGCACGTTGAAGTAGGCAACCAATTCTTGATCAAATCTCCAAAAACTATGTCATAAAAGATAAGATACACAAGTGGGACCTCATCAAGCCTTTTATATTTTCAATAAGAAAATATATTTATGCTAGTCACACATTCACAAATGCAGCCATTTTAAAAGTAAGAAAAAAAACCTCATCAACAAGGATAACTACATAATGAACATTTGTATAACCTACCCTGAATTTTACCCCACGTCTTTAAAATTAAAAATAAAAAAAAATAATAACTGGTGGACAACTATCAATGGGAACAGTAAAGAATGAACTGTGAAAATCAATAGGGACAATGTATGTTCTTTATTACTTACTCAAAGGAGCTTTAACCAATTTCTATGAGCATTTTACTTTTAAATTATTAAGACTCAAAATAAAATCTTTAATTGAATGCTGTAACATTTAAATTATACTGAAGTCATATTTATCTTAACTGTATTAATAAAGAAATTAATATAGCAACCTGTCCACAGCTGTATAGCTAATAAGAATTGCAATAAAAATTTAATTCTTAGACTTATTCCAGGTATCACAATACATGATCTTTTGATACTATTGGGAAAATAAAACCAATAAATAAATTGGAAAATCTGATAAAAAGTGGGGAATAAGCTATCAATATAAACTCACTCACACACATTGGTTTAGGATACTGCTACAGAACTGCTCATTTCTAAAGCCTTTTTAAAATACAGAGTTATTTAATACTTTGACAAAGGTCATACTGGATCACATTATCCAGTAAAACCAGTCAATCTCGGTGCAATTACTGCAGGAGTCCACATACAATGTGCTGGCTACAGCTTATAGTACTCTAGCTGCCCAAATCCTGCTGATGTTCTGAGCCTGGGTGTCTGTCACCATCCAGTCTCCAGAAGGAGGAGGAAGAGAAGAGGATGAAAAGGAAGTGAAGAAAAAGAAAAAGAAGAATAAGAGAAGGAGATGAAGAATAAAGAGAAAGGAAAGCACGTCTCATGCCAAAATACCTGAAATAGTAAATTATACACTAACACTCATTGTGGTATTAAAATTATATTCGCAAAACTTAGAAAAAAATAAAAACGCTACACACAAAAGAGAAGATATAATTTCAACATTTTAGAAAGTAAAAAACCATCAGGAACATGGGAGTAGACAGCTGAGAACCCAGTTAAATAGATGTGAATTCAAATTGCAAAGAGGGTTGGTATCTTGCTAGTCAAACTCAAAAGGAAAAGAGAAAAACAAGGGAATGGAAGTTGTATGAAAGGAAATGCTTATTCTGATGGGTCTATACTCAAAAAGGAGGGAGAAATACATGAGGGCTGACTGTAGAACCTTCCATAACATGCTGTGGAGGAGAGATTTCTGTTACTAGGAGGGAGAGCAGGTGTAGGATAATATTCCCTCACCTAAAAAAGAAGAAGGAACAAGAAATATGGTCTAGCCACAATGAGAAGAAACATGTTTACTTTCAGGTTCTATGCAGTGAACGACGTGGGAGGAAAAATAGCCACCACTGAAAAGGACAACAGAGGAGGCTGCTAGACCCTGTGAATGACAGGCTTCAGTTCGATTAATTGAGGCTGATGAAACAGGAGAGTTTGTCAATGATGGACAGTGACTCCCAGTAGGTGCAGTGGAGTGACCGTAGGGTCTCCAAAGGGATGGAAGATTGGAGTTGAAAAATAATATCAATAGTTTACAACAAACCGGGCTCGGTGGCTCAGCCTGTAATCTTGTGCTTTGGGAGGCTGAGGTGAGTGGATTGCCTGAGTTTGCGGGTTCGAGACCCACCGGGGCAACTTGGCGAGACCTCATCTCTACAATAAAATAAAAAAAATCAGCCGGGCATGGTAGCGTATACCTGTGATTCCGCCTACTTGGAAGACTGAGGTGGAAGGATCACCGGAGCCCAGCAGGTCGAGGCTGCGGTGGCCGCGAGCGGCCACTGCACTCCAGTCTGGGTGACAGAATGAGACTCCAACTCAAAAAAAAAAAAAAAAAAATAGCTTACAACATATAAAGTGTCTGAGGGAAATCATGTCAAGAATTGTGCACACTTTTCTTTAACACTTCAGTTTCACTTTATGCAATACATGCAATTGGGAATAATTCCTTCAAGACATCTATGAGAGCTCTAGGTTCATGACTGATGTCACTTTACTGTTTAATTAATGTGGCTAAGGAACAGAGAAGAAACTGCTTGCAGCAGCTGCCTTAAATTAACTAATGATTGCATGTTGTCCCTACCCATTTATAGCCCATGGAGTTATTATTTAAAAGTTCTGGATTCCTCCTCTCTCTGACACAGATGACTGGTGAACACAACATGATCTCTTTAGAGAAAGGGAAATTCAGATATGATTAGATATGTGAAAGGATAAGATATCCAGAAATCTCACAGAGGGTTGAAATAAGCATAATTTGAATAGAAAGCAAATATATAGCATAATGACTTTTTGCTGGCCTCTTAGCCTTTTGTTTTCTGTCTTTTATGTCTGCTGTTAATGAAAAATCAATCCTATTATGGTTAAAAGAATCAACCTTGATTTTCAGAAAGTGCTTTGTATCCTCTCTCTCCCTCTCTCTCTCTCTCTCTCTCTCTCTCTCTGTATATACATATATATGTATATGGAATATATATATAATATAATATGTATTCCAAATTGTATTAAAAGTAAATAAAATTCTCCCCTAATTCCCTAATTCCATCAACTGTTGTATACTGCTACTATAATTTTGGGGTAGCTTTTTTCTCTGCATAAAAGGTAATTTGTTTACTTTTTAAAAAATTGACATCATAAATATAGTCTCATTTTAAAATGTCTTTTCTTTTCTTTTTCAGTCAGGGTCACACTCTGTTGCCTGGGCTGGAGTGCAGTGGCAGGATCACAGCTAACCACAGCCTCGACCTCCTGGGCTCAGGTGCTCCTTCTGCCTCAGCCTCATGAGTAACTGAGACTATGGGCATGGGCTACCACACCAGGCTAATTTTTATTTATTTAGTTTTGTAGCAACAAGGTCTTGCTATGTTACCCAAGCTGATTTTTGACCCCTGGGCTCAAGCAATCCTCCTTCTAAAGCCCTGGGATTACTGGTGTGAGCCACCATGCCCGGCACTCATATTTTACTTTTTTTTTTTAATATTTTTTTTTACTTGAATTTTGTGCACCTTTTCCCCACATCATTTCCTGATATCAAACTCATATTTTTTAAGAACTTAATATGAAAAATCCATTTTATTGGTTTCTTGTTATTGAATATTTTGGTTGTTTCAAATGTGTTTGCTATGTAAATAAGACCACAATAAATATACTTCTTAGTACAGCTTTCAGTGTATCTCTGATAATTCTCTTAGGTTAGATTCCTAGAAACAGAATTTTGAGGTGAAAGAGGAAAAGGTCTGTTGTGCATAAGACCGTTTCTCCTTGTTTATCTATTTTTAAAGTTCACTGCTGTTTTTAAAACAGGTGATTCTTATGACTCCTTCTACTAGTCAAAAAGCAACACCTTCTCTGGCAGTTATTTCCACAAGACCTGAAAAATTTATCTACAAATGTGTCTTTTATATCTATAAATAGTCTTATTTCAGCAGCTCCAGCACTTCAGAGGAGCCACTGTTCCAGATCAGAGGAGTTCAGAGGCCAATGAAGAAGCTAGCCCTACAGAAAACTGGTAAGAATTAATTCAAATAAAAGTTGAATTTTTGTGCATTTGAGAAAAATGACCCCAGCTGACATCAAACTATTATTTTTCTTGGTACTTGAAATTTATTTTTTCTTTGACAACAAAAATTTTGCTTTTGGGACACAAATCTGATATTGCATTTCACTGTTCAAGTAACCATTTACCTGGTGTCAGAGGAACTGGGCCTGGCTTCAAAAGCAAATTAATGACAAACTTCAATTTGAGGCAAGTCAAAGCTACAAATATATTATGGAGCTCATTTCAAAAAATGACACAAAATTAAAATGAAATAGGCTCTAAAATTTGAGATCCCTTGGGCACAGTAAATCTTAGTTATAGGGGAAAATGAAACATCCTATGATAAGATCAGGTCTGATAAGATGTAATAAAAACATGAAGCATGATACATAAGGTCAGGAGGATTGATATAAAATGTGAAATGAACACAGAAATTGCACAGTTCTAGTCCCCCAGAGTATTTGGCAGTGACAGGGGAATTAAATCAGAAGTAAAGCTAAATCTTAAGTAAAGGTGAACTTGCACTATGTCATCCCTAAATCTATCTAAGTATTCCTACAGTGCATGTCACATTTTTCCTTGACATAACTAATATCTAGGCCAAGGTTAATTTTTTAAAAAGTGAGAACATGGACATCATGGAATTTTAACAATGATGTCGTATACCAATAAAGGAGTTACAAAGAGGGTATGATTATTTGGCAGCAGTAAAATACAGTCTAAAAACCAGCAGAAATATATTCTTGTAAAACACAGCGTGAATTATTCTTACACCTAACCATGAAATTATCATGGCAAAGCCCACAGGAGTGGAAATTGCCAAAAGCCTACTGACCTTGCAGAGCAGCATGACATTTATCCCACATGCACCTCTGATTTATTGACATAAACCTTTAACAAGCAAGAAGGCACCTTTAAAAATTATTTGATATACATTTTCTTGGTAGGACAAATCTTCTTAATAAGACAAACAGCTTTGCACTTCATCACACTGGGGTTTCCACTCTGTCTTTGCTACTTACTAGTTCATGACCTGAAATGGTTTCCAGATCCTTGCCTTGCCACCCACCTATTCATCTGGGAGGAGGCTTCCTTACAGGCTGCACCCACATCTACCGGGGGGGCAATCACATGAAAGCAGAGGTTAGGCAGAGGCTTGGTTTGCTAAGTCGCCACTGGGTCTGATGGGGCAAAGGCATAGCCAGAGCAGCTGAACATTTGCCCAGTAATTGGGCAGAGGTACTAGCCACAGAGGTTCTGCTACAAGGCATTCAAGCTAAATGGAATTCCCAGTCAGAAAATCAGAGGACAGACAGCAGGAGCAAGAACTCAAGTGATGCTGAAGTAGCCTGACCATATCCAGACAAAAGACGCTGACCACAGCTCTAAATGCCAGCAGAGCTAACAGCTCCAAAATGAACAAATGGGCCTTGCTCTGGAGGTCAGGGTAAGGGAGAAATGGCAAGAAACAGCATATATATTCTCTCCCTTTCTACCCAGGCACCGTCTTTAGCAGAGAATAGGGATGTCTGGGAAAGAGCAATCTTAGAGAGAGAGTAAGAAATTTATATTCAAATAATTTAAACAATTAGAAAATGTCCTGGATTAGATATTGAAGTTGTGTGTGGTGGTGCGTGCCTATGGATCCAGCTACTTGAAATAAGGTGGAAGGATTGCCTGAGCCCACCAGGTCAAGGCTGCGGTAGCCATGGTCATGCCACTGCCCTTTAGTTTGAGCTAAAGAATGAGACTCTGATTCAAAAAAAAAAGAAAATATACATATATATATGTTGGGTTAAGTTTTTACTAAAACCTGTAAATGGGCTTGTAGAAGGCAAATAGCTACAGAAAATGTATGAAAGTTAATTTTTTCTCTCTTGTACCTACGATGAGTGAGAATTATATGAGACCCTACTACCTATAAGACACTTGTGTGACTACTAGAGTTTGTATCTCCAAATGTATTTTGCTTTTAGAAGCATAGTATTAAGGTGGAAAATGTGCATTTTGCTAACAAGCCTAGAACTTCATAAAGCAAGAAAAGTAGGAGGAAAAGATAAACACATGAAGCTAGTTTAACCGTCTTGAAATGGCAGAATAGTGACCAAGATCTTGCCCTAGCAACAGGTCAAGAAGCTACAGCAATTATGTCAGTAGGTACTGAAGGGAAAAAGACAGATTAATAAAACAGTAGAGTCCCAAAGTGCACATAAAAGGGGATATCCAAAAAACCTGAAGTTGTTTTTAGGAGGGTGGGTCCCTAGTAGTATAGGTTTACCCTGCTAAGTAAGTGTTCTAGGGACCTATCTACATTCATTTACCAGCTAGTTGGGGTAAGAGGCTAAGAGGCTGTGTTCAGCTTCAGTGAATTGTTTTATGGAGAGTCTTTCAATGCATTTGCTCATCTCCTGATGGGTGATTTACACCAACTTCCTGCCTACAGCACACTGAATGTTCAGCAGTTTTTGACCAAAAACAGCATGACCCCCATACCCCAACCTTCCTTTTCACTCGATCCCCAAGTCACTTTCTTTTGGTTTCCCTGGAATGAAAAAAGTTCTTTTTTTTTTTTTTGAGTTGGAGTCTCACTTAGTCACCTAGACTGGAGTGCAGAGGCCACTCCTGGCCACCCCAGCCTTGACCTGCTGGGCTCCAGCGATCCTTCCTCCTCAGCCTTCCAAGTAGTTGGAACTACAGGCACACGCTACCACGCCCAGCTAATTTTTTTGATTTATTGTAGAGATGAGGTGTTACCAAGTTGCCCAGGAGAGTCTCGAACCCGCGGGCTTAGGCAATTCACTCACTTTGGTCTCCAAAATCGTGGGATTGTAGGCTGAGCCACCGAGTATGGCCAAAAAAAGTTCTTAAAAGGAAACATTTTGACAATGTGGAAGAGGTGAAACAAAAAAAACAGCAGAAGGTTTAAAAGTCATCAAAATGGACAAGCACAAAACCTGTTTTGAGCAGTGAAAAAACTGTCTTGATAGGGATACTATATTACAAAGAGTACTTTGAAGGTGACAAAAGTTTAAACATGTAAGAATAAATACAAAATTTTTAATAAATAAATTATGTTTTTTTGGTGGGGTTCCCCTTGGAGAAAGATAGATGGATGGATCTAGCTATCTCCATATGTACGTGTTCTTCTGTGGAAAATTTACAATTTAAAATCAATAGGCACAGGAGATCATAACAGTAGAATGAATATCCACAATAGGTTTTCATTTTGTGGGGAAAAATTGTTTAATTTTTTAATTGTCTGCCTTGCACGCCCTTCCTCACACATATGCATTCATCTGACACACATATATTCCAAATAAATACATGATCAGTGAGAAGACAACAATAGATTTAGGTTAAGAGCATGCTATTGAGAGACTCAAGAAACCAAGAAACTTATTTGCTGTAAAAGTAGTATTTAGTTCACTATATTTCATATATCCCCACCTCATGTTTACTATATATTTTGTGTATTCCTACCTCATGTATTTTATGAAATCTTAGTACTTTAAATCCTACCTCAGACCCCGTAGAATTAGGAATATGTCGGGTGCCGGATCGTGACCAATTCTATAATGGCGTAAGCAGTGTTTGTATTTAGAACTCTTGGGTTAAGCATTGTCAGCCCCAAATTAATAGGCTAACTTCTGCTTTTACAACGGGATGTAAATGATAAAGTGATAAGCCCCTTTCAGACATTCCTACAAGGTGGCAGCAGACTCAGAGGTGCCAGCTGCTCTCTATCACCGGCTTTCATCCCAGTGATAATTTACACTCAGTGGCTATGTAAACCTGCAGGGAACAAAGACTTTTATAAAAGACACCGCCTTGCTATAATACGCTTGTGATATTTTATAAATTCCCAGAATTAGTATATGATTTTCTACCCCACATTCACTGTATGTGTTTGCAGCGTTCATATTTAAAACTTTTTAAGTTTGGCTTTTGTTGTCCCATAATGACCATGTTATGTTATGTAAATGTTAAGCAAACAAGCTTTCCTAAGCATACCTTGGGATGGAAACTTAAAGGGCTAATGTAACCCTTTGCCTGCCGGCTCAGGTTACTTCATACTCAGGGACTGCATGGACCTAACTTATCTAACATTCCACTCGACCCATTAAGTGGGTTTCTGTCAATCACAGGCAGCACCCACCAATACCAAGTGTTCCCGTACCCATTAGGAGAAATTACCCAATCATGTAAAATCAAGTTTAAAGTTATTTCCCCTCCCTCTGTAATTGTGCATAAAAACTGCTTGCCATTATGAATCAGGGCTCTCGTCCCTGAAGCTGCTGCTTCGGGCGTGAGCCCAGACTTGAGTCTGAATAAAGACCCTCGTGTGTTTGCATCGGAGCTGGCTCTTTGTGGTCTCTATCTCTCTCATTAGAGTCCCGGGTTCAGTAATCAGAAAGTAGAAAATAAAACTTAAATATTTGACAAAAATAGATATTATCAGATTGATGAGTACCTCTTCTGGAATAAAATAAATAATCCAAGTGATAAATAAATAACAAAAATATTTAATAAATAGAATTAAACTCCAAATAACACCATAAAAACCTTAAAATTGGCTGGACTCAGTGGCTCAACCTGTAATCCCAGCACTTTGGGAGGCTGAGGTGAGTAGATTGTCTGAGCACACAGATTCAAGACCTGCCCGGGCAACTTGGTGAGACCTCGTTTCTACAAGAAATCAAAAATTAGCCAAGCGTGGTGGAGGACACCTGTAGTTCTAGTTACCTGGAAGGCTGAGGTGGGAGGATCCCCAGAGCCTAGCCGGCTGATGTCGGTGTGGAGTGAGTGTGTCACTGTACTCCAGCCTGGGCAACAGAGTGAGATTTCAACTCAAACAACAACAGCAACAACAACAAATTAAACAAATTAAAGACAAACTGGAGAATTACTTATAAATATAAAAGCATGTATACTCGGTGATATAAACTGTTAACTGAATATATATTGCGAATAGCACAGTTTATACTCATATGGGCCAGTTTGGTAGTAACTATCAACATTTTAATCAAGGATACATAAGCTGTCTTGCATCCACTTATATTATACCAAGGTGACATTCTGAAAGAAAAGCAGGGTTATTGGAGAGAGTTGATATTCATGAGAAACTAGGAATCTGCAATCAGAAAAGGCTAAAATTTTCTAAAAGTACTAGATTATGCATTGATTTAAACATTTCCTTCTAATCACTAGGTACATTTCTAGGATTTTTGCATATGGAAGAAATTTTCTTACCCATGCATACAGAGATGCACAAGGATAAAAAAATAAAGTGTTGTTTAACAGGAAAAGTAGTATCCAGGTATTATTTACAAGAATTGAGATAGATCTCTGTGCTCTAATGCGGACAGAATTTATGAGCAAGTTCCCAGATTGAAAAAAGCTGGCTGTAGAAATACACAGTACAAACAATTTCATTATAAATGAGAATGAAAAAATACTTTATATATGTACATATTTATGAATGCATATGTGTAAGTGTATTTGTGTGAGTGTGTGCATGAAATCTAGAATGATTCATACCAAGTTCTTAATAGTGTTTACATCTGGGGAGCTTAAAAAAAAAGAGAGATAAATTTCTATTTTAATCCTTACTTCTTCATTTTTTCGTTGTTTTCTTTCTTTTCAAATAATTTAAAATATGGCAGGGGTTAATATTTATTTTAAAAGATAATAAATAAGTAAACCATCTTTGTACAACAAAGCAGAGTACAATATTTATATTTATGCTGATAAATAGAATCACAATTTTATTTAGAAAAAAATGATATTTATACTCAAAGATTTAGTCTTGATTGAAGGGGAAAGTTTACCAAGATATAAGTAGCAGCTATAATATAATTAACTTCATTTTTTGATGCATTTTCTAAATGCAGCAATCAATAAAGGCTGCATTTATTATCCAGAAATAATGACATTAAAGTGACAAAAATACAAGAGAGCTACATATTTTTAAATATCTCTTTTTGTATATAATATTTTAATCTTTTGGCAATTCTGAACTGATAACCAAGTTTATTTTTCAGCAAGCAATATGGGGGGGGACTTAGGTTGATTTCCTAGAATCCCTGAGATTGTGATTTATTATAGAAATTTATTTATTCCAGAAGTGTTCCCAAGGGGAAACAGTGAACATAAGGAAGCAGGAAAGAAAAGGGAGAAAAACTCAACAAGGGTGTGGTTTTAGGCAATGTATCCCTATAGTTCTTCTGTCTATTCAATCCCCCTGCTGATGGCAGAAGATAAACTCCCAAGTACTCTGCAGGCTGTAGGCAAAGAAATTCCTGCAGCCCAGGCAGGCTTCTTAAGAGAAGTGCATTGCATTACAGAAGTAAAAGCAAATGCCAGCCAGGGGAGTGCTACATCCAAGGAGGAAAGAGGATGGGCAGAACACCAACAGGATCATTCCAAATCAGGTTTCATTTTATTTACAAATACATCTTCATTTGTTTAAGATATTGCATTGAACACATATCTTTTCCTGTTCTAGCACTACAGGAAAAAAATTTCAAATATTACAAGTGTACAAAGCTGCAGAGGCAGCAGTTCTAGAGCTTAGTAGTTTTTAAGAATTCCCAGAAAGGCATAACAATTTAACAACTTCACATTTAGTCTAATCAGAGTTTAAAGTTCTTAATATTTTATGGACTTAGCTGTTCCTGTTCTAAGATCAAAAAAGTGATTCAGCCCCTGTTTCTACTTTTCTTCAAGATCTATTTCCCCTTTGCAACTTTGTATTTTTCTACATTCTGAGAAACTCAGAGAGAGGAAGTATATTTTAGTTTTAGGCAACTCTACATGTTGCACAGAAATAGTTCCAGTTATGAACTCCTAGTTTATGCTAACTCATTGCTGGACACAATAAAAACAAGCTTTCTCAGACTGACCTAATAGAAAATGTTAGCTATAGCACAAAAGAAATAATTAAAAACACAATGTGTTCAAAGATACAGATGAAGTACTCAAATGCCCTACTGCTCAGATTGTCATATAACTTCATTTGTTGATGCATTTTCTGGTTCCATTTCCCCCCAAATAATTATTGTATTTTTATACACTTGTCCTTTGTAACATTGAGCAAGTTACTTAAGCTCTCTTAACTTCGGTCAATACTATACGAATGGAGAATGTCAGTCTTATTTTGACCTTTATGTGCTTCCACCCAGCGAAATTATCTAGAATATGCTCATCTTTTTCTCTATTCATCAGTATAATTTTTCTATTACTACCTTAGAAATTACTTAAAATAGCATGCTTAAAATAACACACATTCATCATCTCACAGTTTTTGTGGGTTGGAAGTCCAAGTACAAGGCTGCAATCAACGTTTCAACTATTCAATGTTCCGTTCTGGAGTTCAGGGTCCTCTTTCAAGCTCATGTGACTGTTGGCAAAATTCAGTTCTTTGCAACTCTAGAACTGAGGTTGCTGCTTTCTGGGGAGCCATCAATTGGAGGCTGCTCTGCCTCTATAGGTTCCCACAGTCTCTATAGTTCCCTCACAGAAGCCACCTCACAACATGGCAGTTTACTTCTTCAGAACCATTAAGGCAAGGCCCTGTTCTCACTCTAGTCTGCTCAGTGTCATATATCTATATGACTATAATCTACATATATCTGTATCTAGTTTATGTCCATATCTCAAGGTTGTGACTTTCCATCACCTTTGCCAACCTATGGGTTAAAAACAAGTGTCAGGCTCTGTTCACACTCTAGGAAAAGAGATCACACATGAGTGTGGCTCACTGGGACTCCCCTTATGTTTTCCTCACTGTATATATTCTACTGAGCTTAAAGTCAAGCTCAAATTACAGTCTTCTCTTTTGATATCCTAGCAACATATCCCAGATAGGACAGAACTAAGAATTTTTCTTGAGTGGTCTTTTTCATCATTTTTCATGTTCTGAAACACACAGACACACACACACACACACACACACACACACACACACACACACACACACGACTAAATGCTAAATGATTGTGATTTGAAGTCTCCTGGAGCTGGGATTGAAGATAGGATCTTGCAGATATTGGTATAGGAAACCTTTCTTTTTAAATTTATTTTTTGAGACAGAATCTTGTTCTGTTGCTCAGGTTGGGGTGCAGTGGCAACTTCATAGATCATAGCCTCTACTTCCTGGGCTAAGCAGTCCTCCCACTTCAGCTCCTGGGATAGTTGGGATTACTAGCATGCACCACCATGTCTGGCTAATTTTTTAATTTTTTTTAGAGATTAGGTCTTATTATGTTGCCCAGGCTGGTCTCAAACTCCTGACCTCAAGTTATCCTGCTGTCTTGGCTTCCCAAAGCATTGGGATTATACTTTTTGTTATGACTGAGAAAGTGAAAAGAAATCACGCCAGCATGCCAAGTTTCAGATTAAGTTTTTTATTAGTGTGTGGTCAAGAGTGGCTCGTGCCAGGAGAGCTCTTGACAAACTAGTGCAGTTTGTGACAAGCTTTTATAGGTAAAATTTGCAGTGTTGGCTACAAAGCAATTTAGTGACCATAGCAACCATTAACTAACAACCTGGCAACCAAATTGGGAACTTTTGATAGTTAGGGAGTTTTGATTATTTTTATGACCCAGGTATAGCCAGTGACCAGAAAGTCCCTGGAATTCTGCCAACAAGATATAGTTTAAGGCAGTTACATAGAGACAAGGTAAAAGAATCATTACCTTGGTTAGGTCACCAACAAAATATAAGAACAAAATATGAAAATGTAACAATGGGGTTTTGCAAAGTGTAACAGTCGATTTTAGTTAACAAAGCATACAATTACATGGAACTTATGGCTAGGGAGTTTTGTAACAGTTAGCAGGAAATGGTTAGCACAACCTGCCCAAAGGGGGTAAACCTGGGGGTCTATGGTCATGGGAATGTTACAGTAATCACATGTAGGTATTGAGGGGTGATTTCCTAGGTCAGGCAGGCAACTAAGATGGAAGCTTTAAACAAAATGGAGTAAGCTGGTTGGTACTATTATTTTGCTAATATTTGATTTTTTAAAACTGATTTAGCTCATTTCAGTTTGAGCCACCATCCTGGCCAATATCTGTACCCTTTGCCTGTCTTTTGTCACACGATCCAATCCATCAACAAATTATGCTACATTTTCTGCACAGACACTTGGAATTCTTACTTCTTTCTCATATATGGGACTTTACTTAAAACCTCAAAGATATCATATCTGAAAAAAACCCCTTGGCTGTGCTTCATGCTTCCAGTCTTTGCTAACCTTAATAACCCTACACATGCAGCTTCTGGACATCATCATCACACAATGATCTCAGGAGATCCTTGTGACACAGACCAGATGTTTATTTAAAACATTTAAACCAGGCACGGTGGCTCATGCCTGTAATCCCAGCACTTTGGGAGGTGGAGGCAACAGGAATGCCTGAGCCCAGGGGATCAAGATCAGCCTGGGGAACTTGGAGAGACCTTGACTCTACAATAAATCAAAAACTTAGCCGGACATGGTAGTGTATGCCTGTAATTCCAGCTTCTCAGAAGGCTGAGGTGGAAGAATTGCCCGAGCCCAGCAGGTCGAGGCTGCAGTGGCTGGGAGCATGGCACTGTACTCCAACCTGGGCAACAGAGTGAGACTCCAACTCAGGAAAAAAAAATTGAAAGCATTTAAATATTTCTTATTCCAACCAGTAGATGTATAAAGACTAATTTATGTATTATTTTCCATTTAGGGAACAAATAAGAAAATAAAATAACATAACCAAAAATTAAAATTAAAACATACAGAAAGCCAAGTACAGATTAAACAAGGCCAGCTTTTCATGACAGAGTAAGAAAAGAACATGAAGCTTTGTTTTTAAGACATGAAAAATAATACTAGTTTGAAACTACTTTGTTTTTATTTTTAGCTATTTCAAAATTAATATATATATAAAACATTTAATTTTATACATAAGTGTATGAATGCAAGAACTATGAAAAAAATGGTCATTACTCACACCCACCTGTGATGATTTTCAAGACTGTTCGTGGAGTCTGATACAACTCAAATCAGTCCTTGACACTAAAGAATCGCATCTTAAACATTGATGTTATTATGTACTATAATTAGAATAATTGAAAATTAAATTATATAAAATCAACACAAAAGGACCAATGACGGTTGGAGTCTATACAATTTGACACAGTTGACAGAAGCCTCCTATTTTCTTTCATCTGCTTCCTGGGCATTAAGTTTTATTTATAGTTTTTTAAGCGTGTAAGAAATCTACATGTTGTTAAAGTCACAGATTTGAAAAATATGGAGCTATTTTTTCGTTTATTAACATCACAGTATGAGGCTACTTTAGGTGCACTGATGAATCCTGGAAAGTCAAACAGGGAAGTTTTGTATTCTGATAATTCTCAAGTGGGTTCTTTGGTAACTAGAGTTTATTTAAAGCTAAGAAAGATATAGAAGTGAATTGCTTAACAAACTAGTATACCTGACCAAGGACCACATGAAATAATTGATTCTCTACTTTTCCATGGCTTCAGCAATAATAACCATTATTATTTCAAAGTACTAATTTTTTCATGGTGTTTTAGCATATTACTACTGTAGCATTTGTTTTCTATGGCCAAAGGAAAATTATTTTATAAACATGCTATAAAACTGCAGCTAAATCTTTCTAAACAGTTGAACAGATTCTTTGATAATCAGAAAATATATACATGCAAGTCAAAATTGGGATATCTAATTGTGCATCATAATATTTCTTTACATGTTTCAACTCTATTTTGTTTTATTTTATACACTATAAACAGCACTGATACTATACCACCATGACTAAAAAGGTACATTCTTGGACTAATGTTTTACTTTTTAATTATAGCAGTGTTTTAAATGAAGTGGCCAAAATAGAAGTTTCCTTTGACTAGACCATTTATACAGTGCCCAGTGTGATTTATTTTCCAGGTACCAATATCCAAGCCTTAACAATAAACAATGACCATTCTCTCTTACTGAACTGACTTAAATAAACTAGTGACACATCAAACAAACAAAAGTAAGTCATGGCATCCTTGCACATTATCACTTACTGACCGATTCCTCACACATGCCCTAGTCAAACAAATTTTAAGGGAAACTTCAATGCTTGTCTTCTTCGTGTTTTAGTAGCTATGTTTTATACCTTGTGATGTAAAGCATCAGTTGTAGCACTGAGATGAACAGATAACAAAAGATGAGCTATCTACAGACAAGCAACATCTACAAATATAAGGTTGGTTGATGCAAGCATGTTCTTAAAAATTTGAACTAGGGCCATTGCCTTGCTAAGACTCTGGTGTGGCCATGTGCTCTTTGATCTATGACTGTCACCGTGCTTCCTGGCTTTGGCTTCCTCCTCTACCATGGGGATGTGAATCTTCTCTCTCCCTTCTCTTTTTCCCTCTAATTTATTTTTAAATAAATTTATTTTTTAAATCTAACTTCTCAGATCACATCCTAGACATGTGGGAAGTGATCTCTTTTTAAATAAATCTTTTCTTTCTTCAAAAAAAAGAAACAATTTGAACTAAAAAACACAAAGAAATTGGAACAATTAATAGTTTTGAAAAGTGCATAAAGGTAGAAGAGAAAACAGAAAATACCCCCAGTCACAAAACGAAAAAAAAAAAAAGAATTAAAAACTTGAGGGCAGCCATGATAAGTAGGCAGTATGTCAAAAAAAACATAGGCATTTCATAGAAAGAATCCATGTGTGCCCCAAGGGGGGAAAACAATGAAGAAAATAGGTGCCTTTTAGAATTTTCAGTTTCTGAAGTTGCCCATAGATAAGCATACATTTTTTCTTTGAAATTTTTTGCAATCTCTGTTTTTAACTATATGACAATAGCAACAACAACAAAAATACTTTGATACCAATACCTTGGTATGACTAGTAATTAATCAGTACAACATGGCAGTGATCAACCTGAAAGAATGCTGAATATAAATACCCACTATGTGCACATCCAGGGACCTAGTTAAAATATTCTGTATGCTAACACCATGAAATGTGTGCACGTCTAATTCAGAGGTGGTAACATTATGTTCATCTACCTGCACTGACCAAAACCTTTGCTTATCAGTGTATCAGTGCAAAAACAGGTACTCATAAAATTCAAAAGTAGTCACAAGATTCAAACCTTGGTCTCTTTGACGTTAAAGTCATATTAATTTTAATTAGAGATTATATTATACAAACAGAAGTGGTTGACATTTGAGTGCTTAATATATACCAGACACTTCCTTTAGTTGTTACAAAAAACCAGTTTGCTTGGTATTATTATTATTGTGCCCATTGTAGAGATGAAGAAACAGAGTTTAAACAACTTGCTCAAATTCATGCCAACTTGTATATTTTCAACAACAGTTGAACAACAGTCTAACTCTTGAGTCTATTTTTCTATACCCCCCACTATAAGATTATAGTTGTTATGTGGCCCTCAAAAATCTGACAAAAAGTAGGCAGCTGTAGTGATTATATAATAACTGCAATAAACATATAGTAGACACATGGGAAAGGCTTTATTCGTATAATTTGAAGGCTCAGCTTAGATCCTGAGTTAATATGAACAACCAAGTACATAGTGAACCTAGCTTGAAGTTGTTACTTGTAGGCTGGGGCCTATAGTTTGTGGGACATATTGTTCAGATATAATGTGACAAGATGGCTTAGCTAGCTGCCCCCGAGCAGTCTCAGAAACTGAGAGTCACTAGCGACTTTAAATCACCTAGAACATTTGAAACATGAGTCCAGAGAGAGCAATAAGAAGTGCAGAGCAGAGTGAAGAGATTGTTAGGGGGGACAGCCAGCAATAAACAAAATGCTGGGCTGCTTTGACTTTACCACACTCAAAGCTGCATTTTTCCAGTAAGTTGTTCCTATGCTTTTAAGAATTAATGCAGAGAGCCTCCAAGAGTTAAAACAAAGATTATAAAAGATAAATATCTGGGATAACTGAATAATTTCCTCAATACTGATCTAATAATAAGAATTTACTCAGATAACTTAAATGTATCATGCTGCTGCTGTGTGTAATATTATTTTTAAAGTTCATTAAGGAAAGACCAGAATTTTGTTTTCCTTCCACTTTAACATTCTATGGTAGCTAAGCATATTCAATCTGACAAGTATCGAATGAGTTGCTACCATCTATGCTAGAATGTGCTTAGTGCCCGAGAAAATAAAGTACTCATCCACACAATGCCTGCACTAAGAAGCATACATTTGACACACTGTGATTACTCAGAGCTGTTCTTATGAAAGCTCACGAACAGAATCCATTCATTTATTAAACAGTTGGTAGTCTCTCCTTTGTACCATAGCAATGCTAACTACTAAAATGTAAAGAAAAATAAACTGATAGATAAGTAAAATAGGTGGAAGTACTAATGAAATATCCAGAAAGTCTACAATAAGATCTTTATTGTCCTAGACTGACAAAGATGAGAGTTTAAATACATTAAGGGGACTCCAGAAGGGGACTTTTAGAAATAACAAGACTCTCCCTTTCACATTAAGTATCATAGTCCACCGTGAGAGATGTGATAGCTAAACAACAGACACTATATACCAGTTACCTTTAGAGCATTGGTTCTCCTATTGGATTAGTATACCTAGACAAACCGGTTTGATTAGTGTTGTATGACCACATCTTTCACAAGAATCATGAAACCTGGGGTGTGTTAGAAATGGTGAAAAACTTTTAGTCTGCCAATAACTGCATTAATTTGGTTTACAGTGTCCATTTGGTTAGGTTAAATTTACTTATAGAATAATGTTCTAATTATTTATGCTAACATAGAAATAGTCCTGAAATATTGTCCATTATTGCTAATTTGATTTTATTTCTCCTTATACTGTTCTAATCACACAGGTCTCTCTACTGTTTCATTGAATATTCAGCAGTGACAAAATAAGTTTTGCATGCGCTTTTCCCTTCTCCTGGAACAGCATTGTGGTCCTCGTTCCTTAATTATAGCTCTTTTCCATCCTTCAAGCTCAATTCCATTAAAAAAAAAAAAGTCTACCCTAGGTGGTATTAATCGTATGTCTTCTGAAATCTTATTGCATTTTTTGTTTGAATAAAACATTTTAGACCTTTCGTATATAAAAATGCATGTCATAGCACACCTTTTTCCATTGTGTTTATGTCTTTATTCCATAACGGAACTGACATACAAGTTATCAGGGTGTCTGGAGAAAATTATATTTCACATAACCTCTCTGCGCCTAAGGCTGTTTCTGCACGCACACACACACACACACACACACACACACACACACAATGGGAGATCATTGATCCTCAATGTTGATGTATAAACCTTTCATAATCTGTAAGAACATTATTAAATTGTTCTATCAACTTTCTCTTGTTTAGGTTGAAAATAAAAACTGTGATTCCTTTCCTACCTAGTTCCTTTTCCCCAAGACTAATCTAAATCTTGGTTTTCTTGCCAATTAGGCAATAGATCATGACACTTAAAAATACTGTGGGGAAAAAAGGTCTTAGCAATGGAATATGCTATCAAAATAGCAATAATAATAATGTATGAGGAAGAATGGGAAGAAATTTTAAAATAGATACTTTTTGCAATATTAAATCCATACCTGTTTTTACTTTGGCCTAGAACTAAATATTCTCTACTAATTTCACTTTGAAAGAACTCATTAGATTATACAAAGGACCGGATGAAGAGAAATGAGTGAATGTTAGATCAAGTTCTGACATTTACTATTTATAGGACTTCACTGGAACCTATTTTAACATTTACAAAATTATAGAATTGTACTACATAATCTCCATGATTCTTTTTTTATTTCTTAAATTTTATGGTGAGGTAGGTCCAGCTACTAAATCTTATACAATAGCCCTTGGTATTCATGAGGAATTGGTTTCAGAACCCCACAGGATTCCAAAATCAAGGGATGCTTAATTAAGTTCCTGATATAAAATAGCATCGTTTTTGCATGTTGCCTTTGTATATCTTTCCATAAATCATCTCTTAATTATTTATAATACTTAGTCCAATATAATGATATGTAAATAGATGTTATATTGTATTTTTATTTATATTATTTTAATTGTAATTTTTAAAATAGTTTAACCCACGGTTGATTGACTCTGTAAATGCAGAACCCTCAGATAAGGAGGGCCGGCTGTATTCTATGTCAATGTGAAAAAAATAATCAACTGAAAATAATGTGCGTTTACACTGATCATCTTTTGTGATTGATTAAATAATGACAACAAAATAAGATGCAGAAGGATTTGTATTACTAAGGCGTTACTGACTTATTGCATTCCATAGGAGGAAAATCTATGAGATAGCTGGACTTTTATCACTACTGCCAACTACTATTTCTACAATATGACATGATGGGAAGAAGAGCCTTGTAGTCTGATTCTTTTAGTAATCCCCAAGACAGGGTTGAAATGAGATGGGGGTGTAGAGTGACCTGGAAGAAAGAATCAAATTAACCTATGTAAGTGCCAAGCCAAAGATGATGCTTAATGGAGTCTTTTTTTCAACAAAGCTCAAAAGAATAAATGTTATCAAATATTGTTTTTTTCATTTGCAGATTATATAGCAGCTGTCAATTCCAATATGGAAAGGTAGAGAACGGAGAGCTGTGAAAAGCAGCAATTTTATATTTATGGATGTTTCGGGAGTCTGAACAATTCAGGTCTAATTACATTTTCATCATGGACTCACTTTTTCAGAAACTTGTGACCTGAAATATACCTGCTTAATGGATTTATTGTGGTGAACCAGAGAGTCATTTTCAGCTGGGCCAGAGAATCATTGATGTAAGCTTCAGGGATACAAGTAGATTTTAAGTCATTCATTATCCAATGAAGAAAACAGATTTATGGACAATTTAAAGAAGGAACTTGCTATAGAGAGGGACTGCAGCTTTTCCTTATGAACGGTGATGACTGGGTTACTTGATACCAATTCAGGGTCAAAAACATAAAAGTAAAACTATTAAATGGAGGCCCTGTCAGGAATTAAGATGGTCAAGATGATGTAGCCAGGACAGAGTCAGAAAAACAGAAGTTAACAGAGAGTGAAGGGAAGGCAAAAACTAGAAGAAGCCAGTAGGAAAACCCTGACATGTGTTTCCCAGAACCCTAGCACAAGAGCAAATACTTCTCAGTCCCAAACCCTTCATGGTCACTAAGGGTTCTTGGAACTCCAATAGTAGGGACATTTGCAATTTGTCCAATTATAGATCATATTGATTTGTACAATCCACTCAAATAAAGCTGGTTAAAGGCATGATCATATATTGAAATAAAAGATAAATGAGATTCCAAATACGGATGATGTGATTTGTAAAATACTTTAGAAGTTTTTTTAAAAAAAATATGGTTGATTATAACATGATGTACCTTTTTGTTACTAGCTCTTCCAAATCATTAAAAGTTTTCCTATAAAGTTAATGTATTTCTTTTCATTTGGTAATAAACAATTAGTTAACTAAACCTTGGGATTTGAATGGAAATGAGTTTTCTTTCATCCCTAAACTAAGACAGTAGAATGCCCCATTCTCATTCTTTATAGACACATGAGAATTTCTAGCTCAGGACTTTGTCAGTCTAGACTATCCACTTCTTCATAAAGGATATTATTGAACATAATTATTCAAGAGAAACTTATTTCCAATTTAGTAAAAACAAACTATTATTACAAATAAATCAGACATAAATAATATCAGACTATTGAAAACAGCATCAAAAAACTCTTCGTCAGGCTAAAGAAAAAATCCATGAGACTTACAAAAGAAATTATTGACATAATTTAAATTTCTAGTGTTACAATTTATGTATGCATATGTGCTAACTATAATCATTTTCCATAATGTTAATTTATTTCCCTGGTTAAGCACTGTGAGATGATAATAACCTTCAAGGAAAAATTTTTGTTTTTTATTCAGTAACAGGTATTAGTATCTGATTAAAATATGCATAAGAAGGGAAGAAAATAGTTGGAGAAAAAAAAGAATCTGAACAGGCCTCAGTTGAAATATTTATTATCACCACCCATAAGATGTGTCTTTCTTACTCTTTGTTCATTGTCTGAAACTGACTAATAAATCTACTGAGAAAGGAATATCTCTTGTTTCCTTGTTGGCTAAGTATTGATTTCATGGTTGAGAAGAATCCTTTTTTTTTCAGATCCATAGTTTCCAGGTTAAAGTGTTTCAGACCCATGGTGAGAAAAGCATGCTGTTCTTACATTTTGAAATTTATATATTTAGATAAAAATCATGTGAGTTTGTTTGCTTATGCACAGGAACTAGAAGGGAGTGCACAAACTGGAAATAACTCATATTAGAATGATGAAATTAGTGGGAAGTCTTTCTTCCTTATGTCAAATCTCTAAAAATTTACTGGGATATTGATTTTATTAAAAAAAGAACTTTATTTTTAATATTTCTTTAGACTACAAATGATAATTCTGTATACTGTTGTAGTTGTCTTAAAACTATAATTAAGTAATTATTATATCTTAAAAGAAAATGAGCAGCTCGGTTTTATATTGCCAAAATAAAATGTGTAGGCTATATGTAATAAGATTGAATGTAAAGATAGGTTGCATGTGCATAATTTCATCATATTTAACAACAAAACAGATTTCAAGCAACTCTAATAATACAAAATTCCCAAACTCTAAAATAAAAATGGATTCGGAGCCAAAAGATTTGTTCTTAACTCCTGTGTTATAACCAAATGCTTAACTATCTTACTTAAAGACTATTAGCTCCTCAGAAATTTGTTATACTCCGTAAACTGTTTTATCTAGTGTTCCAATCCATGACAGATTAGAAGCAGAGAATAAAAGGATTTGTGGAAGAGACATGAGTCAAGCGATGGTGGAAAATGTAAAACACGTGGTAGCTGACAGCTTGACAGGCAAGGATAAGATTGGGCTGTGTATCAAATCATCACCATAAGAACAACAACATATAGTATTTACTGTGTCTCTTATACTAGATACTAGAAGCGAAGTGATTTTCATGTATTATTTTATTCTAATCCCACAACAAATTTGTGAGAAATGTAGTATAATTATTTTCAGTTTATATATGAAGACTGCAAGATTCAGAAAAGCTTAGTGGCCCAAGGTCACAGCATTAGCAAGTTAACAAAGCTAGAATTTGAACCTAGACACTGTAAGAGGAAAGCTGACTCTCAACAAACACATGATTGTTCATATTCGTGGTGTAATTATGGTTGCTACATTATATGCAGGGAAGTATGTGCATGTTTTTAGTCATGCATAAAGGTGTAAGTTTTGGTTGTCTAGAAACCCATGCATGTGAGTACCCATTTCCTAATTAATGAAGCCTTGCTGTTTCTCTTCACTCTCACTAATTGTTACTTCAAAGCTAAAATTCAACTCATGTTGAGTAAGATTAAATTAAATTGTCAACAAAATGTACTTACATTACTCAGTATTTTTCTTGGTAGACATTTTTTAAAATCTTTTCAAAAATGTTCAGAAACATGATTATAGTTCCCTCAAGGGTTTTTAATAAAGTCTAAGTGATGTTCTAGTATTAGCTTTAAAATGCTGAGTCAAAGAGTAAGAGTAATTTAGTCTTGCGAACTTTTAAAAGAGTTGTACCATTAAGTCACCTCAGGGCCATACCCTATTTGTTACTTTTATCTTACTACAGACTTTTAAAAGAAAATACAGTGCCATTTTCTCTCCTCAGCCATATTCAGAAACTGGTAATAATAAAAGCATGGCTGTGTTTGTGTTGAGGGTTTCTCAAGTAGTAAAGCTTTTTGAAGCATACCCACCTGACAGTACAAAGCTCTTTGTGTTCTGGTACGTTTGTTCAAAGTTATTGCCAAGGGTGCCCTTGGGTGTAAGTTGACTCATCTCATTGGTGTTGATTTGCTTCAAACTTTATTGTGTTGAATAGATAATCTTTCTGAAGTGCCATTTGCCCAGAGTTTTCTGCAATATATTCTTGTAATTTTGCCACCCTAAAGAGAAAACCAATTGGCTTAGGCCAATTCTGAGTATCTCTAAAAAGACTGCCTTATAGAGAAAAACAATCTGTTCTCAGAAAAACGTACCAATCCTTAAGCACTGCACGAAAGATGTTAGCACATGTTTTACTCCTGGAATCAGCACAGTCAGATATACAAGATTGACATGGAGGTATGTGCTATTTCAATTGGTTCAATGTCCAATTGAAACAGGAATCCACAGCCAAATAAACATAATAGAACATGATTTTTAAAGCAAATTCCAAGGTACATGATCTAATATCTGAAGAGGAAAGGAGGAAGACAGAACAATTTAGTGTTAGCATTTGAATATTTTAGAATTCATAAACTGGGCTCACCTTGTTATTAGAAACACAGATATATGAGACATTTAAAAGTTAATATTTGTTGCCATCATTGGCACTCATGTTGAGATCAAAGTTAGACAGAATTATATGTATACAATACACAAAACTGGGCATCAGAATAGTGCACCCTTGACTTTTTGGAACTTCAGATTTCTCATCTGAAAATTGAAACACCTGATTAGTTTGGTGGCTTAAATGCTTTTCTTAGCATCAGAAGTCTCTGTTTAAATATAATCCTATGTTGAAACACACACATGTACAAAAACACATATACACACATACAATTGGTTAAATTGGTGCTTCAGTTGAAGCAAAGTAGATTTATGGAAGATATGCAACTCTGCCTTCCCCTAAACAACAAAGAGACCTCCCAAGAAATATATGACACAGAGGAAAACCACTAGACTGGATAATTTCAAAGTTTTAAGATTCTGTCTTTTTAATTGCTATCTGTAATACGGAACGGCTGTGAAATCAGAGTCAAATTTATGCACAGAAAACACAAAGTTTGCTGCAAGTAACTTGTATAAGAAAATATGTAGTAATTTTTATTTCAATTGCCACTTTTGAAGCGCCATAATGTGGGGGATTAAATTATCCTCTTAGGCCATAATTTCAGCTAGAAACTTTTAAGTCTTTTTTCATTTAAAGGACTACATGATTTTTTTATTTGTTTTTAATTGACATTAAGATAGTCTATTACATCTGGTAATGTTTCCCAAGACTTTTCTCGAAGCATTCAGGCTCAGATTCTCTGAAACTTTCACTGAAATGGAAGTGGTTTTACTGATCACTTGTAGTCATAACATATAGGAACAAATAGAGATCTATGGTCTGAAAATGGCTGGGGAGAAAAAAAGTTGTGCTGTGGGATTATCTATTGATGGATTTCAGTTCTCATTAGATACTTACTAGAATCACTGGAGGCTTTTTAAAAACCTACCAAGTACTCAAGCCCTGCTCACCTCAGCCAGACAAATTAAATCTGAGTATCTGAATATATTCCAGGGAATAGGTGTGCTGTTTTTTTTTCTTTGATTGATTTTTAAATGTTTTAATTTAGAATAATTGTATGTACAGTTACAAAACTTGTCGAAGATAGTTCAAGGAATCCTCAAATACCCCACACCAAGTTTTCCCCATTATAACCATTTAACATCAATACAACACATTTTTTACAATTAATTATTCAAAACCCACACATGATTAGCTAAAGCCCATACTTGATTCAGATTTCATTAGTTTTTATCCAATGTCCTTTTTCTGTACTAGGATCGCATCTCAGATGCCACATCACCTTTAATTTTCATGTTACCTTAAGTCTCCTCTTGACTGTGATGGTTCCTCAGACTTTCTTGTTTTTGAGGACCTTGGCAATGTGGGGGCATGCTAGTGAGGTACCATGTAGACTATTCCTCTGTTAGGATTTGCCTGATGTCTTATCTCACAATTACACTGAGGTTATAGGTTTTAGGAGAAAGACTACAGAGGTAAAGTGCCACTCTCATCACATCACATCAAGAGTACATGACATTAACATGACATTATTGATGTTGACCTTGATCAACTGACTGAGGCAGTGTGTTTTTCAGATTTCTTCACAGTAAGTTATACTTTCTTGTCACTTTTCATACCATGCTTTTTAGAAGGAAATCATTATTTACAGCTCACACTTAAGGAGCGGGGAGTTATAATCTACCTTTTTGAGTAGGGAATATTTACATACATTATTTGGAATTCTTCTACTTGGGAGACTTGTCTATTATTTTTATTTATTTATGTACTTATTCTATCATTTATTTATATCAGTTTAGGATCATAAATATTTACTTTGTTTGTTGCACTCTAATATTATGTTATTTTGCTGCTCAAGTTGTTCCAGCTTTGACCATTAAGAGTTCTTTTAGTTGGCTTCTGTTTCCCCTTTATATACTTCTACCATATTTTTTTCTGACATCTAGGCTTATTTTGTGTATTCCCTGTCCCAGTCCTAGAAGCAGTCATTTTTCCAAGAAGCCTTGGTTTCAGTGTATGGGCACTTAGTGTGTTTACTGCTTCTGGGATGTTTTTGCTTCTAGATCTTCTTGGCGAACAGAGATAGAAAATATATGTGTGTGCTATTAACCTATGAATACATGCATAGCTATATTAAAATAAACCTGAATTCATACTGATATCTTTGATGCTTATCCATTACTTCATAAACCATTTTAATTTTTTCCCCCTGCTTGTGTATAACCTCATATTCCGAGAGTAAGAAATCTTGGAATGATTTCCACTATTCACCATCTATTTACATAATTACTATACATGTATAGAGATTTCATAATTGTTAACCTGTCCTCCTATAGAAAATAAATTTACCAATTAGAGTAAAGTGCTTATGTACAGTTTTTACTGCCTTTAGTCTTTAGTCTCCATTCACTTTCAAAGCAATTTAGGTCAGCATCTTGTTTCTCTACCTTCTTCAGTGAGGTTATGTATACATTTGTAATACAGTTAGATTCTTTAGTCATAGCCTGCATTTTATCTTGGGAACCTCTGACCTCTCAATTAAAAAAAAATTACAGCCGGGCTCGGTGGCTCAGCCTGTAATCCCGCGCCTTTGGGAGGCTGAAGTGAGTGGATTGCCTGAGCCCACGGGTTCGAGACCCACCTGGGCAGCGAGACCTCATCTCTACAATAAATCAAAAAATCAGCTGGGTGTGGTAGTGCATGCCTGTAATTCCGGCTACTTGGAAGGCTGAGGCGGAAGGATCGCCGGAGCCCAGCAGGTCGAGGCTGTGGTGGCCGGGAGCGGCCACTGCACTCCAGTCTGGGCGACAGAGTAAGACTCCAACTCAAAAAAAAAAAAAAAAAAATTACATACATTAGAGTTTAGTATTTAAGCTGTAAACTCATGTGGATTTTGATAAGTGCATAGTGTCAAGTATTCACCACTAAATTTTCATATCATATCATACAGAATATTTTCACTACTCTAAAAAAGTATCAGAAATGTCTTATAAAAGTATACCATGAGAGTTTAGTATTCATCTAGCATTGGGAACCTCTAGAATTTTCTTACAAGTTCAGGTTCTGATGTGTCCACGTTTTGGTTTTGTGAGAGCAGAATCTATAAGACTGGTGTACCACTTACTGAGTGAATTTACCAAGTCCAGTTAACCTTTTTGTCCAGGGAGTGTATCTTCATATTGGGTATCACAATATTTGCCTCAGAATTGTTAGAGGAATTAAACTGATTATTAAAGATAAAGCAAAAAGTGTTGGAAAAGAGCAGGTATTTAGCAAATGTTATCTGCTATTATATTAGATATTCTCAGAGCTTTTTAACATGACTAATGAAAGATAATAAAAAAGCAAGAAGCAAGGAAACAGAAACAGAAAGAAATCTTCTTCTGCTTTTTAACTTTTATGCATTCTAGATTAGGCATTTACTAATTTGCTTCCCCCATAGAATCATTTGGAGTTATATAACATCTCTGATGCCCAGTGTGCCCTCATAGTCACTAAATTAGAATTCTGATGGCAGTGGTGAGGCAGAGGAAAGAGTTTCAATAATGTTTAAAGATTCCCAGGTGGTTTCAATAATATCTTAATCAGTTTGGTCTGCTAAAACAAATGCTCCATAAACTAGGTATCTTAAACAATATTTATTTCTCACCTTTCTGGAGGCAGAGATGTCTAAGATCAATGTTCTGGCAGATTTGGTGGCTGGTAAGGGAAGACTCCTGGTTTGTTGTATCTTCATATGGCCAAGAGCAGAGAAAGAGGAATCAAGCTTTCTTCTTATGAGGGCATTCATCTTATTCATGACGGCTTTAATTTCATGACCTAATCACCTCCCGAAGGACTCACCTCCAGATATTATCATAGTGGGAATTAGGCATCAGCATATGATTTTTGAGAAGACATAAACATTCAGTCTACAGCAAATGTGCAACCAGTTTGAGAACCATTTAAAAGAGCAGAATTTCTTCTTTACTCCAATTCCTTCAGATTTCTCTGACTCAAGGTTTTGAAAAAGACTCCAGAATATGGCCAGAAAGAGCAGCTTGACTGAATGTGCACATGAGTCACAGAAAAAGAATATTATAACAGTGATGAGTAATTTTCACTGTTTCCAAATCCAGTTCTCAGCACTGTGTTTCATTTTATTAGTTCAACACAGTCAAGGTGAAGACAACTTTAATTGCCTATCTCTTTCTGATTCCTCCTCAAATTTCTTGCTCTCTACCCTTTCATTGTTTTCTGTTCCGAATGGTGGCTTTTCCTCTTCTTGGTGATCTCTGTTTATGCCTCAACAGTTACAGGTATAGCATTTCATCTGCTTCTGATTATTTCACCTTATTCCATGGTGAACAAACCTAACCCTAAAGACTGAGAGGGAGCTGAGAGACCAAATAAAGAGACTGATAAATTCAGCTTCTCAGAAATCAGATATTTAATAGGGTCTTACAAATGGCATCAATGTTGTGGATCCCGATAACCGCCCTCCAAAAAATATTCTTTATGTAGCCAGTTTTTAGGGTAAGACGTGTGCAGCTGGTCAAGTCTCAGACTTTTTTGCCAAAACTCTTGACCACTGAGGAGGATAGATAAGCATCTTTCTGAGGGGTTATTTATACTACAGATGTTTTTTAATACATTACTGCAGAACATCTTTATGCAGGAGTCAAACATCAGTCATCATGATAATTTTACTTCAAGATGGCATCACTCTTTCCACGAAACAGGCTGCTTTCCTACACACCTGACTAGGAATCATATTAATATTTTTTTTCTCTTCTTTCCCTTTCTTTCTCTATTTTTCCATTCCTCCCTCCTTCCCCTCTTCCCTCCCTTCTTCCTTCCCTGCCATCATTCCTTCTTCCATCCTTTCCCTCAGCATTTCCTGTTATGTTTCCAAATAACTAATTTTAATGTGAGATCTTAAAAGACATTTTACAAAACAGAGCTACATTGATCAAATAGCTTTTAGAAAATATCATATATCCTTTCCAATGTCTGCAGCACATATTAGCATGTTATGGACAATATGATATTCTTCAATGCCATAAATGGATTTACATTAAGTTGTCCATACATATTTTATGAAAAATATTTTTGGAGGTGGTGGAAGAAGAATACATACTTATAATAGTGTTCTAGCCTGTGCTATAGTGTGTAGGAAATAATTATTTACTTATAACTATATGAAATGCAAGAATATTCTCATTGCTTCTCCCACATAATACAATTCGGTATCATTTTACATCACGAAGCCCCTTTTTATCACACAAAACACTATTTCAAACTACTTCAGATGGAAGGGAAGAAGATGGTGGCAGAGCCAGTCAGACTATGCAAGTCTCAGTGTGAGTGAGTGAGTATATGGAAAATACGTGGCCATGTGACTGGCTGACTGAGTGGGGACGTGGGAGCAAGTGACCAGGACTCTTCTTGCATAGACCAATGGAACAGGATATAAATTCCAGAAGCAAAACCTCAATATCTCAACTAACTCATTTTCATCAAAGTCTCCACCAATAACCACTGAGGAGATGAGAACCTATTCAGCAAATGGTGCTGGGAAAACTGCCTGACAACATGCAGAAGATTGAAGCAGGACCCCTAACTATCACCGAAACACAAAAAACAACTCTAAATGGATCAAAGACCTCTATGTAAAACATCAAACTATAAAAATCTTAGAAAACACAGGAAACACCCTTACAGAATAAGGGTAGGCAACCAATTCCTGATTTAAAAACCCCCCCAGATGTCCATGCCATAAAATATAATATAGCGCAAGTAACCTAAAGTACTCTGCTGATCTAAGCTGAAGGTTCTGTGATGGTGACAGGCATGGCTCACTCTAGAAACTCATTGTTCCTGTTTCCTATAAACTGCGGTTTTGGCTTAGGTATTAGATATAATTCAAATTCAGGTCACATTTGGGAGTCTTTTATACGGTACAAGCTTCTTTATAAGATTTAAAGGTATATTTGTAGAATTAGTATATACTTATGGAGAGCTGTTTTCAGCTTTAGATGGTATAGATGATTATCTAGAGTTACCAGAAATGGCTCAGCACAAACCTGGGGCTGGGTCACATTCCTGAGGGCCCAGCGTGTACTTTGGACTGGGCTGCATTCTTTTAGGCTGGCTTTAGCTACAGTTAGTGTAGGAATTTTCTACCTATTATAGAAATTGAATTTATTTTATTCATAAAAAGTATTATAGAATAGGTCATACTAATGTCAGGGAATCATGTTAGTTCAAGCATGATCAATCATGATATTTTGAGGTTTAATAAGAATACAGTTAACTTTAGAAATTTCATTGTCTCCATTTTCTACTATTGTGGTTTTGGCATTAGTACATTTACAGTTTATATTTGGCTTTTATTTTTAGAAGCTTTATATGATGATCAGCTTTATATATTAGCATTAGGAATTAGAAACTTTCATAGAAATTAAGATAGATATATAGGAATTTAGAATAGTCATTTTGTTAAGAGATTGTAATCTATTGTTCCAAAAAGTGGCCCACCATGAACCTTGGACTGGGCCACATCCTGTAGAGCCCAGCGTGATCTTTGAACTGGACCACATTCTTTAAAAATTGGCTTAAACTATAACTAAGAGCTTCTGTAGCATTGTGTAAGTAGTATTAACATAGAATAGAAGGGTAATAAAATTTAAGTTAGTCATCATGGGTGTTGTGTGCACATGAACTGTAGAAGTTATTGATTATCAGAACATCATGATGCTAGTAGGGATTGTCACATTGCTTTTGAGGAACATTAACTAGCGAAGGGAACAATAAGACAATTTTGGGGTTTATCCCTCCTCATACCTGAGAAAACATCTGGTGGGTGGGGAACGCCCCTCCTGCACCTGGTTTTGTGCTCACGTGAAAGACTTGTGAAACTGTCTGTGTAAAATTTGGGGATAAATACCCGCTGGAACTTTCAATAAATGGCTTCTGCGCTAGACAGAGTCCAGTCTCTTTCTTTCTCCCCCCTTCTCTTTCTTTCTTTTAATATCTGTCCCTACAGATTCGCCAGTGCCACCACATCTTCCAAAGGACTCCCCAAAACTTGCAGGGGCTGGATCCCTGCAACAACCTACCAGGGAAAACCAATCAAAATAGCAGCAGAGCTATCAGCAAAACACTACAAACTAGAAGGGACTGGAATCCAATGTTCAAAGTCCTCAAAGATAAACAATTTCAAACAAGAATTTCCTACCCAGCCAAGCTCAGCTTCATCAGAGACAGAGAATTAAAATTCTTCCCAGACATCAAATCCCTAAGAGATTATGCAACTTCCAGACCAGTTTTGTAGGAAATGCTTAAAAAGGTATTAGACACAGAAAAAAGAAAAAAAAGAAAAAAGAATGACCACACACTTCCCAAGAGAAGAGGAAAATAAAGAATCAACAGAGAACATGTCATGACTGCAAATTTGAAAACATACACATACATCAACCTAAAAGTTAATAGAAAACAAACAAAGAAAAAACATTATAACAACCTCATGATAGGGATAAACACTCACATTCCAATAATCAGCTGAATGTGAATGGACTAAATGCACCACTGAAAAGACACAGAATAGCAAACTGGATAAACACCCATGATCCAATAATTTGCTGCATCCAGGAAAGTCATCTTTTCACAAGGGAAGCACACAGACTCAAAGTTAGAGGATGGAAAATGAATTTCCTGGAAAATGAATCACAAAAGAAAGCAGGAGTTGTGATCTTAATATCAGACAAAACAACCTTTAAATTGCCAAAAAAATTTTTAAAAAATATGGGAGGATACTACATAATGATAAAAGGTTTAATCAATCAACAAGAAGTATCCGTCTTAAACATAAATGCACCCAACAGAGGAGTATTGGCATTTATAAAGCAATTATTAAGTAAACTAAAAAAAGATATTGACTATAATACTATTATAGTTATGGTCTTAAGTACCTCACAAATAACCCCAGATAGATAAATGAAGCAAAAAATCAACAATGAGATCCAGAACCTCAACTTGACACTTGACCAAATAGACTTAGTAGATACTTACAGATCAACCCAACAACCATAGAGTACACATTCTACTCATCACCACATGGAACATACTCCAAGATTGGTCACATCCTTGACCATAAATCACTCACAAGCAAATTTCATTTGATCAAAATACTGCCATGCACCTACTCAGACTACAGTAGAATAAAAATAAATATCACCACGAAAAAAATTCCTCCAAACTCACAAAGACATGGACACTAACAGCATGATGCTGGATGACTGGGTCAACACAGAAATTAAAATAGAAATTAAAAGATTCCTAAAAACAAATGAAAATAAAGAGAACCTCTGAGATGCCATGAAAACTATTCTTAGAGGAGAATTTATATCTCTATGAGCACACATCGAGAAAATGGAAAGATCACACATTTATAGCCTAAAAAATCATCTATGGGAGCTGGAAAGACAAGAGAACCAAAACCAACTTTAGCAGAAGAATCCAGATCACCAAAGTAAAAGTCCAAATATAGGACATAGAAGACACAAATATTGTAGAAAATATTCAGCACAACAAAAATCTGGTTCTTTGAAAGAAAAAACAAGATTTATGACCCCTAACCAAAATTACAAAGAAAAAGAGAGAAATAGCCCCAATAAACAGTCATAAATGCTAAAGATAAAATCACAACTGACCCTGAAGAAATGCAACATTATCAGAAATTACTATGCACACCTGTATGGAAACAAACTTCATAACCTAAATGAGATGGAAGACTTTCAGAAATCACACAACCTCCCAAGTTTGAAACAAGAAGACATTGAGACACTAAATAGACCATTAACAACCATAAAAAGGAAATTAACTCCATAAAAAGAAAAATAACTTTAAAAAAAAGCCCTGGACAGATGGCTTTCTAACAGAATTCTATAAAACGTACAAGGAGGAGCTGATACCAATCCTATTGAAAGTATTCCAGGCAATTGAGAAAGATGAAATTCTCTCCAAATTATTTTACAAGCTAACATTACACTGACACCCAAACCAGGCAAAGATTTAAAAAAAGAGAGAGAGGGAGAAGGAACTACAGGCCAATATCCCTAATGCACATAGATGCAAAAATTTTCAACAAGATTCTAGCAAATCAGATCCAATGACATAGCTCAAAAATCATCCACCATGACTAAGTAGACTTCATCCCCAGGATGAGGGCTGGTTCAACATCCCCAAGACCATAAATATAATTAAATACAACAACAGATGTAAAAACAAGAACCACATAATTACATCATTAAACACAGAAAAACTTTTGATAAAATCTAGGATCCCTTCTTGATAAAAACCCTTGAATACCTAGGCATAGAAGGAATATACCTCAAAATAGTAAGTGCCATCTACGAAAAAAGCCACAACCAGTATATTACTATATGGAGAGAAACTGGATCATTTCCCTTGAAAACAGAACAAGACAAGCCTGCCCACTCTCACCCCTCCTGTTCAACATTGTGTTGGAAGTCCTAGCTAGAGCAATTAGAGAAGAGAAGGAAATCGGGGGAATTCAAACAGGAAAAGAGAAACTTAAGTTATCCCTCTGCTGACAATATGATCATATACCTTGAAAATTCAAGAGACTCTGTCAAAAATCTCCTGATAAAGGACCTTGGCAAAGTCTCGGGGTACAAAATAAATGTGCAAAAGACAATCCCATTGTTATATGCCAATAACAAACAAGCAGAGAAACAAATAAAAAGTGCAATTCCATTCACAATAACTGCAAGAAAAAAATGAAATACCTTGGCCTATTCATAACCAGAGAAGTGAAAGACCTTTAAAATGCAAGCTACAAAGCACTGCCCAAAGAAATCCAAGAAGACACAAACAAATGGAAAAATATTCCATGCTCTTGGATAAGAAGAATCAATGTTGTTAGGATGTTCATCCTACCCAAGGCAGTCTACAGATTCAACACAATACACATTAAATTACCAACATCATCCTTCTCAGATCCGGAAATGACAATACAGAAATTCATATGGAAGCATACACTGCCATGAATAGCCAAAACACTCCTTAGCAAAAGAAACCAGGTGGGAGGTATCACACTTGCAGACTTTAAACTTTACTGTAAGACTACAATAATCAAAACAGCCTAGTATTGAACAGGATATAAATTCCAGAAGCAAAACCTCAATATCTCAACTAACTCATTTTCATCAAAGTCTCCACCAATAATCACTGAGGAGATGAGAACCTATTCAGCAAATGGTGCTGGGAAAACTGCCTGACAACATGCAGAAGATTGAAGCAGGACCCCTAACTATCACCGAAACACAAAAAACAACTCTAAATGGATCAAAGACCTATATGTAAAACATCAAACTATAAAAATCTTAGAAAACACAGGAAACACCCTTACAGAATAAGGGTAGGCAACCAATTCCTGATTTAAAACCCCCCCCAGATGTCCATGCCATAAAAGATAATATAGACAAGTGGGACCTTGTTACACTGAAAAGCTTCTGCAAAGCAAAAGAAACCATCAAGAGATGGGGAAGACAGTTCACAGAACAGGAAAAAAATATTTACCAACTGTATATCTGACAAAGGTCTAATATCTAGTATCTATAAGGAACTCAAATGTGCCAAAGGAAAAAAACAAACAGCCCTATTACAAAATGGGCAAAAGATATGAATAGACACGGGCAGCCAACAGACACATGAAAAAGTGCTCAGCCTCACTAATCATCAGAGAAAGGCACTGATGACACCACCTAACTCCAGTAAGAATGGCCATCATTAATAAAACACAGAAAAAAAAGTGCTCAGCCTCACTAATCATCAGAGAAATGCACTAATGATACCACCTAATTCCAGTAAGAATGGCCATCATTAATAAAACAAAACAAAACAAAACAAAACAAAACAAAACAAAACAGACGCAGGCAAGGATGCGGAGAAATGAAATTGCTTCTACATGGCTGGTGGCAATGCAAACTAGTTCAACTTCTATGAAAAACAGTGTGATAATTTCTAAACGATCTAAAAGTCAACCTTCCACATGACCCAGCAATCCCCCAACTGGCAATATACCCAGAGGAACTCAAATAATTCTACAAAATAATACCTGTACATGCATGTTTATTGCAGTACTGTTCACAATAGCGAAAACATGAAATCAACTGTGCTGCCCATCAAAACTGGACTGAAAAAGTGACACATAGCCGGAATCAGTGGCTCAGCCTGTAATCCCGTGCCTTTGGGAAGCTGAGGTGAGTGGATTACCTGAGCCTGTGGGTTCAAGACCAACCTGGGCAGGCGAGACCTCATCTCTACAATAAATTTAAAAAAAAAATTAGCCAGGCGTGGTAGCACGCGCCTGTAGTTCCAGCTACTTGGAAGG
>NW_007247476.1:91220-212871 GCF_000164805.1 Carlito syrichta
TGAGCAACAGAGTGAGGCTCCAACTCAAAAAAAAAAAAAAGAAAAAGAAAAAGAAAAAGTGACACATTATGGAATATTATGCAACCATAAAGAAGGACAAAATTATGGACTTTGTAGAAATTTGGATGGATCTTGAATCTACAATGCTCAGTGATCTATCATACAAACAAAGAAAAGAGTACCACATGTTCTCACTCATAAGCACACCCTAAACATTTACCATAATACTGTAAGAAAAGGATATTTTTCCACTTGTTTGTGTCATCTTTGATTTCTTTGAGCAGTGTTTTGTAATTTTCATTGTAAAGGTCTTTCACGTCTCTAGTTAGGAAGATGCCAAGGTATTTCATTTTTTTTGTGGCTATTGTGAATGCAATTGTGTTTTTTATTTGGGTTTCTGTTTGTTGATTATGGGAGTAGAGAAATGTGATTGTCTTTTGTACATTTATTTTGTATCCTGAGACTTTGCCAAAGGCCTTTATCAGTGTAAGGAGGTTTTTGACAGATTCTCTTGGGTTTTCAAGGTACACAATCATATCATCTGCAAAGAGAGGTAACTTGACTTCCTCTTTTCCTATTTGGATACCCCTGATTGCCTCCTCTTCTCTGATTGCTCGAACCAGGACTTCCAATACTATGTTGAACAGGAGGGATGAGAGTGGACATCTCTATCTTGCTCCAGTTTTCAGGGGATATGGTTCCAATTTTTGTTCATTTAGGAGTATGCTGGCTGTGGGTTTCTCATAGATGGCTTTTATTATTTTGAGGTATGTTCCCCGTATGCCTAGATATTCAAGAGTTTTTATCAAGAAGGAGTGGTGGATTTTATCAAAAGCTTTTTCTGCATCTAATGATATATTCATGTGGCTTTTGTTTTGACATCTGTTGATGCATTGTGAAGATGTCCATCTTACCTAAGGCAATCTACCAATTGAATGTAACACCCATCAAATTACCAGCAACATTCTTCTCAGACCTAGAAAAAAACAACACAGGAATTCACATGGAAACACAAATGTCCAAGAATAGCCAGAACAATCCTCAGCAAAAAAAACAAAGCAGGTGGTATCACATTACCAGACTTCAAACTTTACTATAAAGCTACAGTCATCAAAACAGCTTGATATTGGTATAGGAACAGGCATATAGATCAATGGAATAGAATTGAGATTCCAGAAGCAAAACCTCAATTTCTCAACCAACTCATCTTTGACAAGGCCTCCACCACCTACCACTGGGGAGAGGAGAACCTATTCAGTAAATGGTGCTGGGAAAACTGGCTGACCCCATGTAGAAGATTGAAACAGGATCCCTATCTATCCCCATGCACAAAGGTTAACTCCAAATGGATCAGAGACCTAAATGTAAAACCTCAAACCATAAGAACCTTAGAAAATGAAGGAAATACCCTCATGGAAATCGGAACTGGCATCCAATTCCTGAACAAAACCCGAAACCCACAGGTCATAAGAGAGAAGATAGACAAGTGGGCCCTTATTAAACTGACAAACTTCTGCAAGGCCAAAGAAACCATCAAGAGAGCAGGGAGACAGCCTACAGACTGGGAAAAAGTATTTGCCAACATCAGGTCTGACAAAGGCTTAACATCCTGGATATACAAGGAACTCAAACGTGCTGAAAAAAAAAAAGAACAAACAACCCCATTATAAAATGGGCAAAAGATATGAACAGACACTTCACAAAAGAGGACATCCAAGCAGCCAACAAACACATGAAGAAATGTTCAACCTCACTAATCATCAGGGAGATGCAAATCAAAACCACACTGAGATACCACCTAACTCCACTCAGAATGGCAATTATCAACAACTCAAAAAATAACAGCTGCTGGAGAGGGTGTGATGAAAAGGGAACACTTCTACACTGTTGGTGGGGGTGTAAACTAGTGCAACCTATTTGGAAAGCAATGTGGTGATTCCTAAAAGCTCTAAATATCAACCTCCCTTATGACCCCCCAATCCCCCTACTGGGAATATATACTGAAGAACTCAAATCACTCTATAAAAAAGATACCTGCACAAGTATGTTTATTGCAGCGTTGTTCACAATAGCAAGAACCTGGAAACAACCATGCTGCCCATCAAAGGAGGACTGGATTTAAAAAATGTGGTACATATACACGATGGAATACTACAGAGCCATAAAAAAGAACAAAATCATGAATTTCGCAGCAACCTGGATGGAACTAGAGTCTATAATACTGAGTGACCTCTCACAGAAACAAAGATCCGAGTATCACACGTTCTCACTCATATAACAGACCTTGAACATCCAATGTAATACTATAAGAAAATGACTGACAGTACTGGGAAACTATGGGGGGGGGAGATTTGATTAACAGAGCAAATATTTGTCTGGGGATGGGGAAACACCTCTTATCAACAAGGTGCCTGAATGAAACGTAATTGTACACCTAACCCTTAACTGTACCCCACAAAACCATAATAAAAAATATTGATTATGAAAAATAAAAGGAAAGGAATGGCAGTAGTGGGATACTGCTAGGGTGGGGCAAGGGGCACAACATCAATAAGGGTACCTGATCTCAAACAGGCAAAGTGGAGACCAAAGGGAGGCCCAAACATTTCCTGTACAATGACCACTTGTATACCTAATCCTAAATAGTACCATACATCTTTAAAATAAAATATAAATTAAAAACAAACAAATAAATAAAACTACTTCATTGATTTTAAAATTACATTATAATTCAACTAACAGTTTTAAATATTCATATTTAAAATTCAGTAAATACTTATCACTTTTTAACTACTTATATATATGTTATTTTTGATTCTTTTTTTTTTTTTTTGAGTTGGAGTCTCACTGTCCCCCAGACTGGAGTGCAGAGACTGCTCCTAGTCACGGCAGCCTCTACCTGCTGGGCCCCGGTGATCCTTCCGCCTCAGCCTTCCGAGTAGCTGGAACTACAGGCACGCGCTACCACGCCCGGCTAATTTTTTGATTTATTGTAGAGACAAGGTCTCGCCAAATTGCCCAGCCTGGTCTCGAACCTGTGGGCTCAGGCAATTCTCTCGCCTTGGCCTCCCAAAGTGCTGGGATTGCAGGCTGAGCCACCAAGCCTGGCCTTCATTGATTCTTTACATCATTCATGTAAGAAATTTTTCTCATATATAAATGAAGCAAAAAATGACTTAGAAAAAAATGACTGTATGTGTATAAACCAGAATTCTTGGCCTTGACACCATTGATATTTTAAGTCAGATAATTCTTTGTTTTGGGGGCTGTCCTGTGCACTGTAGTTGTTTAGCAGCATTCCCGGTCTCTACCTACAACATGACAACCCGTGTCATGTTGTGACCATCAAAATAGCTCTACACATTGCCAAATGTCCTCTGTAGGGCAGAAATACCCCATCAGTTGAGAACCATTTGTCAAAATCCACAGACCAAATAAAATGCCAAAGTCAGTGTTTCTAACTTTCTAGACATTTATGTACTTTTCAAAGGCAATACCCTCATAGTTCAAGACCCATCATATGTGATAATCTGCTAAGCCCCTTCTAAAAGGCCATCATATTTATTGCATGATGCAACATCTCTTATTGATGAACCCAGCCAATGCAAATGACCTGAGTTTGAGTTCTGTTGTCATGCAAAAACTTGACATGAGCCATGGGCTCAAATGAGAGTCATAGACTCTTGTCTTGAAAATGTGTGGTATGTATATAAACTGTAATGTCCAAATGCATCCTCGTAGCTGATAAAACAGATGGCAGGCTTGTAATTTCATCTCTGGATATACAGCACATTTATATTGGAGCTCCACCATGCAATAATCTCCCAGAACATGTGCCATTTTCCAATCTGGCATCTAATTTCTTTATTATTATGAAATCCTTTGCACACAATGATGATTAGATTTGTCTTCATCTCTCTGGCATTATGTTTTTGTCTTCTAAATGTTAGCCAGTTTTCTGTATTACAGATTCATATTTCTTCAATTATGGAATTTCTCTTAGTTTATAATCTAATTATAGGTCAGCTTTCCTAATTTCCTCATCAACTGCATTATTTTTATCTACCTTTTTAAAGCATTTCATCTTTTCATCCCTTTGGGGACATAAGACCTGTTTCTGGTACTTGTTCTCATTCTCTTCTGTAGACAGAGAACCCTTAGATTCGTTTTTAATTTTTACTACTCATAGATATTTGTTTTGTCAATAAATTACCTATTTCCTGACTTTGAGGAATGTGAGCACTCAACTATTATCTTTCAACACTAAATAATAACCTATCTTAATATCTATGTATATAGGCAAATAGAAAGATAGATAGTTCTTTTGTAAAATAAATTTTTAAAAGTATTCTTAAATTACATTTCTTGTAGGTAGTCTTTTTAGATGAAGGTTGCAATTGAGTAGAAGGATCCTGTTGAACCTCTTTTGACACTGAATTTCTGAAGACACTAAGGTAGGGTCAACATCTCAGAGTTTTCTAATGATATGTTTTGCCCCAAGGCTGTGTTATGCCAAGTCCAGGAAATGAAAAGTAAAGACAGAGCCTTTCATTTCCCTTGGTAGCTTTCCAGAAAGGCCAGAAGTATTCTTCAGCCCTGGAGCCAAATTGCCTAAGGATGAAAGATTTCCACTTGGCAGAACAGGAAGGCTTGCTCCTTTTCAGCTTCTTGGCACAATTTATAGGGACTGGCAATTCTTTCCTTTTAATCTAAGGGGGAAAAAACCCTCATAATGGAAAAAGCATCAATAGTGAACTGCTAGCTAGACAAAAGAAGGTTATGACTTATCAAATGTTATTTGAGAGGTTTCTAAAGTGTTTCTCCACATTCTATAACCACCTTAAAAAGTCTCCTCAGCTACCTTTATTTATCTTCTTAAATGTTGATTCCTTGTTTCTAATATGCATTTGATCTAAAAAAATTTCCAGCCAGAATGAAAATATATCTTATTGGTATCATCTATGAATAACTAATAGTTAATATTCTAGAGTAGTGCTTTCTTGTATACCTATCCTGAATTGTATCTCTCATCTTTAAAATTATATATATATGTAATTATTTTAGAAGAAAAATTCATTTCTAAACTGTGGAAATTGCACTTTGGCACTTCTTGATTCCATAAGAATTGCCAGGTGAGCCTTTCCATCCCCGTTGGTCTATTTATTTTAAAAAATCCTCTGAGGGCTTGAAATGCATAACCAGGTTTGAGATTCGCTGCTTTGGAAGCTTTCATAAATAGAGAAGGGAGCTCTAGTACAGTGGGGTCAGAGGAGAGGGTCTGGTAATTTGCTGATTTCAGCATTTGTCTAGCACTGTGCTTGGGTACCTTATTAGGTATCCAATTAATATCTGTCAAATAAAAAAAGAATGGTACTAACACAACATGGTCAGCAGCAACAGAACCATCTATTATTTATTAGGTTAACAAATAGGTAAGAGCTTAACATATTGTTTTATGTCATTCCTACAATGCTTTATTTTTCAGTAAAAAAATATTACTGACCTTCATTTTATAGGGTATAATTGAGGTTCAAAAGGTTGTACAGCTACAAGTACACTTGAACCAAGATCCTCTATCTCTAAAATGTGTGCCCTTGATTACTATACTACACTGCTTCTCTATCTCTCCTTTCCTGCCTTCATTCCACTAATATTTGGTGAATGTGCAGTATGTATCAAAATTATTCTAGGTGCTGAGGATATGCAACTAAAAAGGAGTAAAAGGAGAAAATAGTCCCTGTCTTATGAAGACTAAATTCTTATAAGAAGATACATAAAATTACACATTAAACATAAATATATACATTAATTAGGTGCCAAGGAGTAATGAGCACTGTGGAATAAAGTTGGAGCAGGGAAGAGGAATGAGAGTATATGATCAGATGTCAAGATTGCAAATGAAATGGTCAGTATGGGCCTCATTCAGATAGTGTCATCTAAACAAAGACTTGGAAAGAAAAAGGAATGAAGTCATATAGGAATACTCTTAAAAAAAAAAAAAAAAAGACTACCTAGAGACAGTCCTACACATAAATGGTTTCATTTTATTGGCCTAAATTCCCATTACATGGGGGACTATGCCTTAGAATTACAGACTCATACAACTGAACCAGACATTAATCCAAAAATTTATCTCAGTCAGACACCCAGCCAAGGCAAAATTTATCCACATGACTCACCTTATCTCCCTTTTCTGTTTTATTTGTCTCTACAGCAACTATACCATTTGATACACTATATATTTTACTTGTTGGATTATTTTTGTTTCATATCATTTTAATGTTCACACATTGAGGGCAAGACTGTCCATTTTTTCCACACATACCCAGAAGATTGCCCAACATATAGTAGGTCCCAACAATTGTTGGGTAAGTGACTCTCATACAAAGCAGGGGACGACTTCATATACTACTTGAACATCTCCTTAATGGTGAGCTCACTGTCACAAAAGGCAAGCCATTCCACTGATGCCCAAGTTAAAAAACAAAACAACAACAAAACCTGAGTGAGAAGTGATGTGTCTAAGCCATTAGGAAATGCAGCTATAAGTCTATATCTGCATATGCTATGTATTTCATCAGTGAATGATTTCTTTCGTTGCCATATACTTTGTCACTGTTGCCATTTTGCTGGCAGAAACCTCAAGCAGTCACTTAGGAAACTATAAACCAAAGGAAATATGAATAAAAGTGAGAGTTCTCTAGTAAGATCTGTGGAATATATTCGAGTTTAATAACTAAAACTCAAACTAAATGTTAAAAAGATGACTAGCTGAGCAAACTCTTCATTTCCCCAATGTTAGGGATAAAACTTGACGTCTCACTGGCTTAATAAAATTAGCATTTCCTGGTCACATCGATTTAGTTGTGGAATGGATGGTTTTCTTGCACCTTGTAGTATTAAGATGTCTCTTTGTCATCTATAAAATAATGGGATTGATGATATGCATATCTTTTGGCTTCTTTCCAAGCATAAATTTTTCCCAATTTGTTTATCATTGTGAATTTCCATTTGCAAGGACACCATGTGGTTTATCATTGTGAATTTCTATTTGCAAGGACACCATGTGGTCTGGGTAGTAGTAACTATGCTGTCCAATAAAAGAGTGAATTCCGATGGACTAAAACAAATTCATGCATGTCATCTCCTTGTGATGAGAGACATAAAGATCCTGAGGATGAAGCACATATTGCAAACAAGAATGGAGTGTTGAAAAGTGATACTATCCTTCATGAGATTTTTGAACCACTAGATCAAGTCTCACTTGAAGTTTGATGTATATTTGGACTATTAATTTACAGAGGTCACCAACTGCTCTTTTAAAATAATTTTTGGCTTAAGTGAGTTTGAGTAGTGTTTTCTGTTGCTTGCAATAGAAAGAATCCTGAACAAATAGAACTAATATAATCTCCAAATTTCCCTTCATCTCTAAAACTTTGAGACTCCATTTATATCTTATGATTGGGGATTATTCAGAAATAAAACAAATTTAGAAAGGCTGCTGGAGACAGAACAAGAGTACTCCAGAGAGATATGGCCAAGGTGAGAAAACCTTGGCAGAAAGTCTCTCTGAAGGCATATTCATCTGAGGGGAACTGATTTATGTTAGGCTTATGTCTGCAGTATTTTACAACTGTAATGGTCAGTAAATAAAAAGAAATTGTTTCTGTCAACTTACAACCACTCTTATCATGAGTGGAAGAAGTTGAAGTGCTTGATCTTCTAAAAATTATATAAAGGTCAACCAGGACTTCCATTCTACTTTCTTCATGGAAGAAAATGATTTTGCATTTTTAAAGTATTATATAGCACCATGTTAACATCTCTTAAAAGATTCAGTAATGCCCTAGTTTTTAATAAGTTTAAAAATACACTTTAGCTGTATTTCAGAATGATGTTTACATTTGAAACACAAAGATACTAAAATGTATTATGTACTTCATTGTGTTGCATCACCTAAGTGGGGGTTAATAAGCACTCATCTTTCTGTGTGCTTGGGTGCTAATAACACAAAAGCACAAAACTTCTCAAAACACTCTCAAAGATCATGTATATTAACTGGAAGTATTTCTTTTTCTCATTTTATATGCAGACTTTTAAAGTTTTTTATTAAGTCAATATTTCTTCAAAGTTGATCATTAGCAAACTGCTTGCATTCCATGTATATTTTTTGAATTGAGTAAAATTGAATTCTGGTTACTAAATTATTTATTTTAGTTCACAAAGAATTATCTGAGAAATCTGAAAGAGTATCACATTGGATAGTGCAGTGTATAAATACTGCATTCAGTATTTAAGAAAATTAATTTTGAAGCCGGGTTTCAATTTCTCATTCTATCATTTACTAGCTGTGTACTGGAAAAAAAAAAAAGTTATTTCTTCCGGGCCATATTTCCTTTATTTGTAAAGCAGGAATGTTAATAATAGTGACACAAAGGGTTGTTTTGAGGGGAAAATATGTATTCATATCTGTAAATACTTAGATCTGAAACTGGTAAAGGTATTGCTATTTTGGTTCCTCATACTATGTTTCCATTTGTGATAGGTTTTTATAAATTCAGTTAAGTGAAATATAATTGTTGTGAGAAAAAACTAAGTGGAGACACACAATAGTATGTAGAAATGAAAAAAAAAAGTCAAGTACTATATAGTTTCAAAAGGAAATAGCAGAAAGAATGAAGAGAAAGCAGACTTTGAAAAGCAAATATTAAATAATAATATGAAACTGATGAAAGATATATATTCTATGATTCAGGATGTACAACACATTCTAAGCACACAAAAACAAAAAATAATTCAAATCTGGTCATATTACGGGAAAACTTCAGAATACCTCATGAATACTAAAATACAGCAGAGAAAAATAGAGATTAATTTCAAAGGCAAGAAAATTAAATGCATTTCAGATTATATGACACCTCTATGCCAGAAACTTTCTAATCTGCAAAACCCATTTGATGGTAATGGTCATTTTCTTCAATGAAAATGAAGAGGCAGATTAAGAAGACAAGTCAGAGGTAAAATACCAGGATTTGATGGCTCATTACCTGGAGAGAAAAAGAAGAGACCAAAGATGACTGCAAAATTTTAAGCCAAGGGACTTGGGAAGCTGTTCTTTAAGACAAGAGATGGGGTTGGTAAGATTATGAGTTTTTACTGAATTAATGAGTTTGAGGATATCCATGAGAATCCAAAGTAAAAATGTCTTACAAATTTGAGCCTGAAGCTAAGTAGAGACATTAAAAATTTAGAAAAGAGTTCATAGTAAAATAGAGTTGGTAAGTCAAGCTGTGAGGTGAGTGGACTAGCTCATACAGCCAACAGAAGAAAAGGGGAAAAAGAAGAAAACTTTGGGGGAAAATCTACAAACAAGCCATTAGAAGCACAGAGGGAAACCAAAACCGAATAATTAGAACAATGCAAGCCCAATATCATATAAGCCTGAAGATTCAAGATATTAGAGAGTGTATAGTTAGAAATCAGTTAAACTGCAATCTATAAAATCATAGGGTATTTTATAGAAATTACAGTTTGCTCAGGTAAGTGACTACTTAAATGGTTTAAAATTTACAACGATTAAAGTTGTGCAACATTTCTGTTCAATCATATTCAACTTGAGAGATAGTGACATTCAGATCCTCCAGTTCCAAGTATAACAAGTCATCATGACAATGCTCCATCAAGGACGAAACGTGTTACCTTTGTACTACTTTTTATTCACAGAAAGCCTTTTTCACACACTATGCTCTCACCGCCCATGTTCAACTGGTTTCACAACTCATTGTTCAGGCATTGTCAAATGTTTATTTCCACAATAATCAGTGGTGAATAGAATGTGTTTTTACCTGTAATGCACTTAAATTAATAAAGACCCACCATCTTTCCTGAGCACATGTTCTAGCAGATCTGACTTAATTTAGACCCTGCCAGAAAAAAGGAAGTTGGAAATAAGAGAAGATTTTAGGTAGTGAACAAAAAATCTGCTAAAATGATCAGTAGAATTAAATAATGCACAGTTAACAAAAAGTAAAAAAATTAAAAACAAAAAACAAGAGGTCATTGACCCTTCTCTTTAAACAGATGTTATCTAGTTTCCTTTTATATTCCATGCACTGTTGCATGTCTGCAGTACAAAGATGAGCAAGGCACTGTGCCTGCCATTGAGATTCCTATGGTTTAGACAGAGTATCTATCATGGGACTGAGTATATTCATGGGACTGAAGACCAGCTAGTAGAAGTAAAACCTGCTTATTCTATCAAGAGTATTACACCACAACAAATTTCCAGAGAAGCAAATGTGTTCAAAGACAGTACAAAACTCTATTTTGAGAACGTTATCTAACTAGCAGACCCACCTTTTATGCATTTATCCTTCTGGTGCTAAAATAATTGGGGTATAAATCTAGATATTTTTGATTTAGAAGAAAGTAAAATCTGGAGGAAATTTCTTGTTGATCATGTCATTTTCTAGGTACAATATTTGTTCACAGTGACATTCACCTTGAGGAACTTTATATACACTTGCAATTTCTATAAAGTTGAAATTTCAATTCAACAAACAACTTTTAATGACATTGGGTCTATTCAGTGGTAAGCCAGGGAAAGTGATACACTTTTTGCCAGAGGGTTTATAGGACAGAAAAAGGAAAGAATTTCAGCAACCATGCTATCTGTAAACTTTCTCAAGCACTTTTAGATCTGTATCTGAATTGGTAAGTACAGATTACTATGACACAAAAATTGGTGGGAGAATCAAGATTCAACATGAGGAATATTCTGTGTTTTTTATATTTTATTAGTTTCATAAAATCCTCACTGGCCATTAGACTAACAAATACTTTATTGATAAAAGTTAATTTTAATGTATTTTTATTAATTTAAATATCCCACTTAAGATATCTAGTACAAAGAATGGTCTGTTTTCTCTTTGAAATTTAGTGTTCTATCTACTTCCTTGCTAATTTTAAAGCTTTCTAATACACTAGCAAAGTCACCCAAATTTGTCCACACTTATAAGTGTGCCAAAGATAAAACAGTACACAAATGAAAGATAATGTGGTGTTCTTTTGGGGGAAAAATAGAAAAATCCTGACCTCAACATCAATGAATATTTTATTTTTTCATTTTTGTCAAAAGAGTCATGGCAGACTAATTAAAGTCTTCTGATTGGAAATTTTACTCAAATACTTCTCTTCTGGTCCATTTAAGAAATTATGAATTGTTGTGGAAATAGAACCACAATCAACTTATCAAGGAAAAAAGGAACTAAAAATCAGGTGTATACAAATAGAAACAGTCCTTTTTTTTTCTTGGTAAGTAAAATTGGTTAGAGTTGTTGAGAAGACAGGTTGTGTGTGCTTATAAGTCAGTTCCTTTGAATGAGTTCTATGGTAGCAGCTATCACCAAAATTTATAGAAATACAATTATTGGGTTAAAGTGTATGTAGCATTAGTCATAACTAAATAACACATTTTAAAAAATATAAATTTGAAAACTCAGTAATGTGAATCTCTTACCTCAGACAATTAATATTTACATGGGATTTGGTTACGTATTAACTCTGCTGAATCCTATAAAATGATTCTCAGTAGTACAGTAAGGTAGAAGAGTAATACTACTCACAAAATTCAACCTCCTTCATAATTGCCTTTATAGAAAGACCAGGCCATAAGAACTTATGTATAATTATCAATGTGTAGAGAGAATAGAGGCGGCAGGTTGGCATATTTCCAGTGTTGGGAGCTTGCCATGTAAAGGCACTATGCAAATAAAATAGTCAATGCAAATAAGTGATAACAAAACAGAGGAAAATAGACATACAGATAATTATCATAGAAGGTAAACAATGGCATTTCTTAAGAGAGGCACATAGTAGATTGTGTTGTTGGGCCCAAAACACCACCTGTTCCTAAATTCATAGTCTTTTCTTGGAGTCACATGACTTTGGGCTCTTTTGACTTTGCACTTTATGACTTGCTTTGGTCTGAGGTGTATGGGCAGAAATAACAATATGAGAGTTGTGAGAAACTACTTTAGAAGGCCTTTTATGTTTCTACTTGCCCTTTTCAGCTTCAGCCATCATTATGGGAAGTATCTGCAATTAATCAATTAGTCCCAGGAGAAGAAAGAGGAGAGCCACATTAGCGGATCTGTAGTCCTGCAGTAGGAAAAAGAGTGGAGTCTCACCAGCTGAAGCTCAGACAACCTGTAGACACATAAACAATACTAAATTATTGTTTTGAGTATCTGGGAAGTTTGTCATGCAGCATTATTTTCACAAAATTTAACCAAAAGAAAGCACAAAAAATTTCACAGAATTAAGAAAATATATTTCAATCTAGGCAAGCGGTTGTAGGTGGCTTGTGGCATTGCTTTTAATGATGAGAGAATAAAATTTTGTCTTTTGAAAATGTTGAAGATAGGTGTTTTATCTTTGAAAAGAAGGATGTAAGAGGAATGTATGTGAAATAGAAGATCTATACATTTTTTTTTTTTTTTTGTGAGTTGGAGTCTCACTCGGTCGCCCAAACTGGAGTGCAGTGGCCGCTCCCGGCCACCGCAGCCTCGCCTGCTGGGCTCCTGCGATCCTTCTGCCTCAACCTTCCGAGTAGCCGGAATTACAGGCATGCGCTACCACGCCCGGCTGATTTTGTGATTTATTGTGGAGATGAGGTCACGCCGCCCAGGTGGGTCTCGAACTCGTGGGCTCAGGCAATCCACTCACCTCAGCCTCCCAAAGGCGCGGGATTACAGGCTGAGCCACCGAGCCCGACTGATCTATACATTTTTAAACACAGGAAGCAGTCTGTGAAAAACGTTCTTCAGCATATTTATCTGGCTCCCTGTAATTGTGGTGGCTACCTTGTTCAATTTTATGAAATGAGGCTTGATGAAAGTATCTATATTGTATCCTGGCTGGAGGAGAAAAATATGATTTTAAGATTGAGTTGTAGATTTGTAACAGTGAAAGTCTCTCAAATATTGCATATTAAGATGATATATTATTAATGGTAATTATATGATGAGGGACCCAAAAGAACTGAATTTATAAAAACTTGTATTTATTCTTACATTTTTAAACTTTAATAACCTCCAAAATACTCTCCATTTAATGAAATACAACATCAAGATGCTTTTTTCATTGCTCAGAACAGTTTTTGAACTTGTCAGTTTTGAAGTCTGTTAGTGCTTCTGCCATTTTTTGTTTCATCTCTTTTATGTCAGCAAAACATTTCCTTTTAAGGACTTTTTTCATTGGGGGAAAACAACAACAAAAAAGTAGCTCAGGGCAAAATCGGGTGAATAGGGAGGGTGGGGCATGGAGGTCATGCTGTTTTTGGTCAAAAACTGCTGAACATTCAGTGTAGTGTGCGCAGATGCACTCATAAACCACTCTGTGAAATGGGCAAATGTGTTGAAAAAAATCTCCAAAAGAAAATTTACTGAAGCCAAATGCAGCCTTTCATATCAACGCTAGCTGGTACAATGATGCCAATGGGTTCCTAGGACATTTACCTAGTGAGTGAAGCCTGTACTACAAGGGGTTCACTCTCCAAAATATAATTCCACTTTTGGGGTCCCCATTCACATAGTGTTAATATGGAAATATGATATGAAGCTAATGGCAAAAATCAATTTATAAAATATTTCGAAGACACTATGAATTTGAATATGATTTACAAGTCCATTGGTTTAAGAGCAAATATCTTTTACTGCCTCATAATACATATTGCTATGAGCTCAAAAGATTCTCCAAACAACTTACACATAATTGCACCATTAAGGTAAATATGATAAAAATGGTAAAACTAAATTAGAGACAACTAATACTGTTTTTTAAAATAATTTTCAACTAACTTGCATTGTATCTGGTTTTATTTTCATTAGTTTAAGTTCATTGACAAAATTTCTACACAAATTTAACTGCTTTTAACTTGCCATGAATTTTTTAATGTCATTACTATACCATTTTTATTTGTGTGATGTAACATCTTTCAAGACAATAAGGTATAAATAAAATTGGTATATAATTTCACATGTCACTATGGACACTATGGTCAATTTTCTTCTTCTGTTCCTATGGTTTCTGTAAGTAGGAAGTGAATAACTGATACAACTATATGAATATTTTAAACTTTCACAAACCCAACCATCAGATATAGGGGAAAAGTGAATTTTAGCTTGTGTTTTTCAGAGTCATTGTTCAGACTGTCCTCCACTTGAGGTCAGCTTGGTCAAAGTCATGTGCGTAGAGAAGTAGGCCAGGTTTAAGCCTCAGCTATAGGAGGTCTTTTATGACTAAGCTCACTTAACACTTGCTCAGTTTTCTGTTTTAATATTGTGTGTGTATTTATGCTTTAGATGATCTCACAAATGCTAAGAAACAGCCTGTCTTTCCTCAGGACCACACCCATATCCCAAAATAGAGACCACTACCTCTAACACACAAACACACCTTCAAACAGGAGAACTTTGGTTATTAGAGTTTTAGGAGTTATACAGGGAAAACTAATGTATCTCCTTGAAAAATACGTGCTTTCAGAAGTAAAGATCAATAAACAAAAACAAAGCACAACACCAAAAACTAATCAAACAAACAAAAAACCAGAAGGGAACATGTGAAGAAATCTTGTTTAAAGAGGCTTGTCCAAGGTAGATTGCTAATATATGATAAGTGATCTTTCTATTACCCCCCAAATTCCTTCCAATCATCTACTTTGTTTTAAATATTTTGTCTTCTTTTGTTACTCTGAATGAAATTCCACTAAAGAGAGATTCATCTCATTAACAGCAACAACAAAAACACTTCTAGCAAGTTTATCAAGTATTTACTGACATATTCATGCCACTCACCATAAATGGTTATCTAAACTCAAGACGCTTTCAACTTCCAGAGAATGTGAGAGGTGATGTATTCAAATGTCTTTTCTTCCCCCTACTGCACAGAGAAAATGACTGGTTTTTCCATGATTTGCTTCTTTGATGCCTTTCTGAATGATGAAAAGTTGGAGATTGTATTCAATATCTATTGCTGTATAACAAATTATCTCAAAGTGTAGTTACTTAACACAACATAAGGTAGCTCATAGTTCTTATAGATCAGTTATATGGGTATAGCTCAGCAGGGTTTTTTGACTCAGGATCTCATACAATGTAGCAAAGAATTGGCTAGATCTATGGTCTCATCCCAAGACCCCAATGAGGGAGAATCAGCATCCAAATTTCCTTACATAATTTTTGGCAGGATTCAGTTCCTTTCAGACTTGGACTAAGGGCTTCAGGCACTCACTTGTTTCTGGCTGAAGACTGTCCTCAGTTCTAGCCTATGCCTTCTGCACAAGGCAGCTTGATTTATCAGGACAAGCTAGTGAGAAAACCCAAAGAGAAGACACCCAAGATTTATATAACCATTTTTGTAACCAATATTGAAAATTATGTTTCGTAATTTTTACCATTTTTGTCTTCATTAATAGCAAGTGAATTATCTTAGCCTGCACTCTAAAACAGGGAATTACACAAGGATATGGATATTGGAAAGCAGGTATCATTGAAGTCATTGTAAAGACAGTCTACTACAGAAATAGTTATATTTTGGAGGATGGTGATCTAGAGGAAGAAGAATGATTAAGATGTCTTAGTGAATAACTTAGAAAATATACAGACCTAGGTATCAACATTCCCAACCATATGCCCCAGAATAATTATTTACAACTGCCTTTGAAGGGGATACTCTTATTATCTCTAACTAAACAATAAAATATTCTGGATTTGTTCAATGTTTAGTAGCCCTCAGAGGTGATTTTAAAATATGGATCAAGTCTTTAGGACTTGCATTTGATCACTGCACTAAACTAGAAGGAGGAAAGTAGAGACTGTTGCAGAAAGAAACTATAAAACTGACCATAGATATAGATTAGAGATAGCCATAATCTTATTGAACAACGGAGAAATTTCTTCATTTTTTTCCTCCACTTTACTAACTTTTTACCTAGGTTTTCTGTTTCAAGATAACTTGAATTGTCATTGCTCAGATCAGGGATAAGGTTCATATACTTTTAAAAAATTATTTTAAATATGCAGGGTACAATTCAGGGTTAGGTACATAAGGGGTCATAACACAGGTGAATTTTAGGCCTCCCTTTGGTTGCCACGTGCCTGGTTTGAGATCAGATACCTTGTTGATGTTTTGTGGGCCATTCCTCCCTCTTTCCCCTGGCAATGTCCCACTAGTCCCAATCTCTTTCTTATAGTATTATGATAAATATTGAGGGTCTGCTTATCAGTGAGAACATATGGTACTGAGTTCTTTGTTTCTGTGATCGCTCACTGAGTGCGACAGACTCTAAATCCATCTAAGTTGCTGGAAAGTCTATAATTTTATCCTTTTTTAATGGCTATGTAATATTCCATCGCGTATATGTACCACTTTTAAAAAATTTTATCCAGTCCACTTTCGATGGGCTGCACAGTTTATTTCATGTTTTTGCTGTTGTGAATAGTTCTGCAATAAACATGTATGTGCAAGTTATCTTTTTTGTAGGATGATTTGAGTTCCTCCAGGTATATTCCCAGAAGGGAGATTGCTGGTCATATGGAAAGTCGATTTTTAGATCTTTTAGGAATCACCATGCTGTTTTCCACAGAAGTTGTACGAATTTACACTTCTATCAACAGTGTAGAAGTGTTCTCTTTTCCCCACTTGCTCTCCAGCATGCTGTTTTTTGAGATATTAATAGTGGCCATACTAACTGGAGTTAGGTGGTATCTCAATGTGGTTTTGATTTGCATTTCTTTGATGATTAGTAATGCTGAGCATTTTTTCATGTATCTGTTGGCTGCTTGTATGTCTTCTATTGAGAAGTGTCTATTCATATCTTTTGCCCACTTTTTAATGGGGCTGTTTGGTTTTTTAATTACAGCATGTTTGAGTTCCTTGTTGATCCCAAATATTAGATCTTTGTCAGATATATAGTTGACAAATATTTTTTCCCATTCTGTGAACTGCCTACCTATTCTCTTGATGGTAGATTCATATCGTAATTGAAAAATGTATTCAGATAATTATAGATTTACATTAAGTTTTAAGGAATAATATAAAGGAATAATGCATGAATATATATGCTTTACCTTTCATATTAGTTTCCTATCACTGCTGTAATAAATGACCATATACTCAGTGGCTCAAATAATCATAAACATATTACCTGAAAATTCTGGCAATAGTACTGTGAAATGGGTTTCACTAGTCTAAAATCGAGGTGATGGCATGATTGCATTCCTTCTAGAGACTCCAAGGGAGAATCTACTTCCTTGCTTTTTCTAGTTTCTAGAGGCTCTCACATTCCTTAGCTTGAGGCCTCTAATAATAATTGTACTACTCTCACCTCTGCTTCTGTCCTCACATCTCTTTTTCTTACTCTTCTGCTTCCTTCTTTCCCTTTAAAAAAACATTAAGCTTACACTGGACCTACCTGGATAACCCAGGATTACTTTCTTATCTAAAGATTCTTCACCCTTTTCTCACGCAAGGAAACATATTCACAAATTCCAGGAAAGAACGCATGGACAACTTGGGAAATTGTTTTTTTTTTCTATTTACCACACCTGGCTTCCCTTGAACATAACATTTTGCATAACTTTAGTACAATATCAAAGCCAAGTAATTAACTTTGATACAATCCACCAATCTTATTCAGTTTTATCTATACTAATATGTGTGTGCATTTAATTCTATACAATTTTATCACCTGTGTAGGTGTGTATATCCACCACCAAAGTCTAGATATTGAACAGTTCCATCATCACAATGACAACTCATGTTGCTCATTTATGACATTGTCACTCTCCTCCCTGATCTCACCGCATTACTAACCCCTGAGAATCAGTGATTTGTTATCTATTCTAAATTTTTTTGCCATTTCAAAAATGTTCTATTGATAGAATCATATAGTATGTAACCTTATAACCTTTTGGGATTGGCCTTTATTCATTAAGCATAATTCCCTAGAGAATCACCCAAGTAGTTATTTGTATCACTATTTATTTACTTCTTATTACTAAGTAGAAATGGAATGTGTGTACCACTGATCTTTTAACCATTTACATGTTTAAGGACTTCTGGAATTTTCAGTTTGGGGTTACTAAAAAGTAAGCTGCTTTGAATTTTTGTGTACAGTTTTTTGTATAAACATATTTTCATTTCTTTAGGGGAAATGCAAAGAGGACAATTGTTTGATTGTAAGGTTACATGCTTGGTTTTATTTAAAAAACAAAACAAGCAACAACAACAACAAAACTAATCAAGTATTTTTTAGAATGGCTACACCATATTGTATTCGCAGCAGCAATATATGAGTGATCCTATTTCTCTGCAATCTTGCTAAAATTTTGTGGTGTCAATATTTTTTATTTTAGTTATTCTGATAGGTATGTGGTGATATTTTATTGTTGTTTTTATTTGCATTGCTCTAATGTCTAATGATGTTGACCATCTTTTCATCTCATTTTCCTTCTGTATAGCCTCTTCAGTGAAATGTCTCTTGATGTTTTCTTTTTAAATTGCATTGTTTATGGGTTTTGTTCTTGTTGGGTTTTAATGTTGTTGTGAGGGTTCTTTACATATTTTTGATACTAGGTCTTTGTCATAAATGTGTTAACAAATATTTTCTCCCTATGTGTTGCTTATCTTTCAGTCTCTTCATATAAATTTTAGAGAGCAAAATCTTTTAATTTTAATAGGGCCTAATGTATAAAATTTATATATATATTCTTGATACTTCCTTTGTCAGATATGTGGTCACAAAATTTTCTCCAAATGTTTCTTCACAAAATTTTCTCAAAATGTATGCTCTTTTATAAAGTAAAAGCTTTTAATTATAATGACATCTAATTTATAAAATTTTTCTTTAATTTATTATGCTTGTTGTTTAAAAACACATCCTTATTTTTTCCAAGAGTATAATAAAATTTTTGTTAGGAAAAGGAGTTGTCAGCTTAAACAGTGGCAAATGAAGAGTAAATAAGGAAACTTCTTGTTGTTACATATATAAATAACCTCCATAATACACTATAGGGTAGTCATTTTTTTAAAAACATTAACCCTTAATTCAGAAATAGCAAATACTTTTTTACTTTTTTTTCAACCGAATATACCTAGATGCCCACTTAAAAGGAATGCATTATGAGCATGAAAATGTTTATTAAAAGAAAATCCCTAAAGAAGAATAGAGGAGATGTAGAAATTAAGAAGTTACGTAAAAATACTTGACAATTACAGTTAAGTATATTTTCATATATTCACAGTAATACAAAACACAGTGCCTTTCAGAATTAAGAATTCTTGAGTACTACATATATCTTAGAACTCGATATCAGTATTGGAAATTACTTCCATTTATATGAACTGAAGCTATGAGTACTTTTCTACAGTAGAAACCTCATAGCGGGAAGACTAAAACAAATACACATCAAGCAATTAAGTTTTTTCCCAAAACTACAGTGTGAAAATACTATGATCAATTGATTCCATATGGATTGAGTCTTATTGCTGTTATAGGAATCCAAGTTGGATAAGGAATGGTGTTGTATAAAATTATTTCTTTAGGGGAAGAAAGATGACACCGTGTATGCATTTAGTTTTCTGACTTTTAAGCCTCATTTACATTCTTCCCTGCACTGCCTGATGCCCATAATTTGAGGCTGTCTCTAAGCAACTTCATGGCAAAAGTGCTGTCTTTGTATGACTCTTTATTCAGTGCATCAAGTTCTGTGATGGCCTCAACAAAAGTTATTTTAGCCAAGGTCTAGGGAAACTGAATTTTTAAAGATCTCACAGTAGAATATCGAAAAATTAAGAGTCAGCCTCAGGCAGATTGAGTATATTGGTTTCATGTCTATATCAAATGCCTCTTTTCAAATACCTGGAAAATTCTCAGTCATTTGTTTTTGAGCATCACCGCATGCAGCTTCAGCAAGGTACCAGTTGTTGTCTCCCTTTTTCGTGTAGACAACCTTAACTCTTTGGAGTTCTATTGGATATTAAATGCTTATCCATCAAGTTGAATTACAATGTTTAAATATCATAAAGTGACCTGTGCATTACTTCTGTCCTAGAGTTCCAACCAGGTATCATAGTTCTTCGTCATGCCACTAGCTCTCTTCACTTTCACTGAGTGCTGAATGGTGAACCAGTCTTCTGCAAGCATATAATTCCTTTACAACATCACTGGACTCAGCAATCAGCAAGGTATTTTGTTGTGGATTTTCACATCTACTTGTATAAGTGAGATTTTTTTTTTTTTTTTGGTTTTGTGTTCTTTGTCTGGTCTTGGTAGCAGAGTAATAATGGCCTCATAAATGAGTTGGACATGTTTTTTCTTCTTCTAATTTCTGGAGTATTATGTAGAATCGTTGTTATTTATGCTTTAAACCCTTGACAGAATTCTCTAAGCATCTGGACCTGGAGATTTTTAATTTTTTTCAGTAGCATTCTGGTTACAAATTCAAAAAACATTTTGATGGTCATAAGACTATTTAGATTATCCATTTAATCTTTGTCGAGTTTGTCAGTTTTTGGTTTTTCAACAATTAGTCCATTTTTTCTAAGTTATTTAACTTCTGAGCATAAATGTAATGGTAGTATTCCTTTATCTTTTTAAATGCTCCAGGATCTGTAGTGATATCCTCCTTTTCATTCCTGATATTAGCAATTGAATTTTTCCTTCTTTTTATTTTTGTCAGTCTTGGTATAGGCTTATCAATTTTATTGTATTTTCTGGAAATCAGCTTTTTGTTTCATTGATTTTTTTCTACTATTTTCTTTATTTTAATTTTCAGAAATCTGTTATATTTATTTTCTTTCTTCTTCATTCTTTGGATTTATTTTAATCTTCATTTACAAATTTCTTGAAGTAGGTCTTAGATTATTGATTTGAATCTGTCTTCATTTCTAACATAAGTATTTAGCACTACGATTTTCCTCTCAAAACTGTTTTATCTGCATCCTGCATATTTTGAAATGTTGTATTTTCATCTAATTTTATGTATGTTCTAAAATTTTTATTTAAACTCCCCTTTTCACTATAAACTCTTTAAGGGTATGTTTTGAAATTTTTATTTGCTTAGAGACTTTTCTATTCTCTTTTTGTTCTTGATTCTAGTTTGATTTCATTATAGTCCCAATTATGGTTTGTCTTGGTGAATGCTTTATGGTTATTTGAACACGCAAATAAGGCATTCTGCTGTTGTTCTAAGTGTAGTGATTGTATATATGGACACTCCCCCAAACCCAGAAATTTTTAGGAGGGCAAGCCCTTGTAGTAGAGGCTTCCCCTGCTAGGTAAGTGTTCTAGGAACCCATTTGTATTCATATCAGTGCACCAGCTAGCATTGCTGTGAGAGACTGTGTTTGGTTTCAGTTAATTGTTTTTTGGAGATTCAACAGGCTTGCCCATTTCATGATGGGTGATTTACACGAACTATCTGCCCACACCATGCTGTGCATTCAACAATTTTTGACCCAAAACGATATGACCCCAGTGTCCCCCTCTCCCTATTCTCCTGATCTTGCTCCAAAGGAAACGTGGTGATATGGAAGAGGTGAAACAAAAAAGCAGAAACATTAAAAGCCATCAAAATTGATGAGTTCAAAATTGTTTTGAGCAGTGAAAAAAGCATCTTTACAGGTGTATTGAATCAAATGGAGAATACTTTGGAGGTGACTGAAGTTCAAACATGTAAGAATAAATACACATTTTTTTACAAATAAATTCACATATGTACATATTTATTCATATATCTATATGTATAGTAATTTCTGTTGGTCAATTATGTTGCTTAAATCTTGTATATTTTTCTGTTTTCTATCTAGTGATTCTATCAGTTTCTGTGTTCTAAGAGAGGCATGATAAAGTCCGCATATGTAATTGTGAATTTGCTTACTGACCCTTTCAGCTCTATTAGCTTTTACTTCATGTATTGTGAGGCTCTGTTTTGTGGTATATACACATTTAGGACTGTGATATCTTTCTGCTTGAAAGATTATCATAATGTCTCTTTGTATCTCTAGAAACTTTGCTTTGAAGTATTATCAGTTCACAATATATCTGCTTTTTAAAAATTAATGTTTGCATTAATATGTGGAAAAACACTTCTTCAGAAATAAAAGAAAAATAAAATATTCTTAGACAAAGAAAAACTAAAACAATTTTTTTGTTTGTAGACCTACCTTAAAGGTTGGCATAAAAAAATTATTTAAACAGAAATGAAATAAAGAATATTAACGCATCAGGAAGGAAGGAAGAAAGGAAAGAAGAAAAAAAGAAAGAAAAAGAAAAACAGAAGAGAGTATAAATGTAGGTACATGCAATCGGTTATCATCTTATTTATGAGTTTTATAAATTATATTGATATTTAAAACAAAAATTATAATACTATCTTATACTAGATAATAATATTTTTAAAGTGTAGAAGGTAAAGGGACCTAATTCATGATTGATAGTTCTTTTCAGTCTGTATTCAAAAAATGTTTGACCAATTCCTTCTGGCCTTTGTGATTTCTGATGAGAAATCATTGGAATTAGAATTAGTGTGCCCCTATAGATAATGCTTCATTTCTCTCTTGCTGTTTTCAAAATTGTTCCTTTGCCATTAGTTTTTGCAAGTTTATTTATGATGTGCCTTTACACAAATGTTGAATGGCAACCATAAGACACCCTTTGGCTGTGTTTTACCTCCATTCCTGGAGTCGCTAACCAGTTCACTATCTTATCACCTTTCAGCGATCTCCTTGGTTGCCTTACTATGTTCTGAATGATTATGTATTCCCAAAACTCACATGTTTAAACTTAATCCCCAAGGTGATGGTATTAGGAGGTGAAGCCTTTTGGGCAGCAGAGTCCTCATAAATGAAATGAATGTTTTTATAGAAGAGGCCCCAAAGAGCTCTCTCATACGTTCTTCCATGTAAGTTCGCAGGATGAAGACAATTGTTCACAAGCCTGCATACTGTAGGCCCCCACCAGGCACAAAATCTGCTACTGCCTTGATCTTGGACTTCCCAGTCCCCAAAACTGTAAGAAAAAAATGTTTTGTGTTTATAAGCTATCCAGTCTTTGATAGTTTTGTTACAACAGCTCTAGTGGACAAAGATATACTGCTTTTGCTATTTCCTGGGTTCATTGTTGCATTCAATTGTACTTAGAAATTTTAATTTAGGGATGGAACAGAAAGAAATGGATCTACATTACCGTGTTTAAACCTGAAGGTCATAATGTTTTTCAAAAATACTTTCTCAGTCTCAAAATTGTTCTTAGTATTTGAAATCAAATGTCAGTAAACATGGCGTCTAAGTCGGATAGGAAAAACCATATAGTATCACCTTTCCCCTCTCTCGTCATTTTTTAGAGATGTCAGGACAAAAAGGCACTTGTACAATTAGACAATAAAGAATCTTAAAATTCTTTACAAAAAGCAGGTTAACTTTGTCACAATGTAACTCTGTATGCATTTTATTCCCCCAGACTAGTGAGGCAATACATTCAGATAAAAAAGAAAGCACATAAATTTGTGTAACAAATTAATGTGACATAAAATATACTACAACTAGTTTCTCTATTGCTGGCAACCCTGATTAAATCTAAATGGCCACATCTAAATAACCTAACAAATTTCATTTGAAAGTACTATCTGAAAGGGCTACATAAAAAGACTTTTAGGAAGATAAAGAATATATATATATATATGTTTATAGATGGATATATATATGTTTATAGATGGAGATAAATTGCATAATGGCACATGCAAAGGAGTCCCATGTACCTGTTGACTTTAACTGATGAGTATTGGTAGCCTTCCTATTAGTGATGACACAAATAATTTCTTCCATGATTCTAAAGTCATCCATAGCAGTGCAAGCAAACAGTGACTTGAGGAAGGCAATTTTTTATCCCCTAGGGAACCTGAGACTTTTTAGGTGGCATCCACATCCCCTACTAACATCCATTATACAAACAGGCAAATGTGTAAGTTGGAACCTGAATATTTCGTAGAAAATGTCATTCCCTATGCTAGAGTGAAGAATGGGTTCCCCAAAATATTCAGGTCCTAACCTCCAGAACCTATGACTATGTTACCTTACATGTCAGACGAGACTTTGCTCATGTAATTTAGATAAGGACCTTGAAATTAGGAAATGATCCTGTATTACTGAGTGGGACCAATATAATCTCAAGAGTCCTTATAAGAAGGAGGTAAGAGGGCCAGAGTCAGAGAAGATGTCACCACAGAAACAGAGGTTGATTTGAAGAAGGGAACACAAGCCAAAAAGTGCAAGCAGTTTCTAGAAGCCGAAAAACAAGAAAATAGACCAGCAGTCCCCAGTCTTTTTGATATCAGTGACTGGTTTCGTGGAGGCAGGGGATGGGAGGTTGGGGGTGTGGAGGTGAAGGATGGGGTTAGAAGGATCATAATGAATTCGATTCTCACAAAGAGCAGGCAAACTAGATCTCTCGCATGCGCAGTTCACAATAGGATTCCGGCTTCTATGAGTCTGCAATGCTTCCACTGATCTGATAGGAAGTAGAGCTCTACTTGCTCGCAGCTTACCTCCTGCTGGGTGGCCCGGTTCCTAACGGGCCAGAAACCTGTACCTGTCCTCGGCCCCCGGGGTTGGGGACCACCACCCTAGAGATTCAGGAAGAAACGCAGCCTTGTGAAGACCTTGATTTTGTAACTTCTGATCTCCAGAACTGTAAGTGAATAAAGTTCTCTTGTTTTAAGCTACTAAATTTGTAGTGATTTGTTACTACAACAATAAACAGAAAATAAAGCCTCCAAATCAGTTTTCTTTGAAGTATGTTCACTGTACTGTCTCATCAAATTTTTATTTCCATCTTTTTGCCCCAAACCCTATTATTCTTTTGCCTAACTGACAAATGAGAGAAAGAAAAACTATTTTCTGGAGTTGGTTTTGGAAGCATACTTCTACTAAGATTCTTACTTCAAAAGTCCTCTGAAGGAACAAAGAAAATTTTTAGATCAAAGGAGTGTGTATGTGTGTGTGTGTATGTGTGTGTGCATGTGTAAGTGCAAACATTTCCCTACTGATCCTAAACACATACACAATATATGCACACACACATGTACAAAACATAAATATGTATAAACATACAGTTATAAAAGTTTCTTCGACACTACACACTGTTATATTAATATGAGCTCTATGTAGATAGGATTTTTTTCTCTTTACTTCTGTATTTTCAGCACACAGAAAAGTAAGTGTCTATTTAACAATGAAAGATTTTAGCTGAACGCAAATATACACTCTTACTCTTTTTATCCTGAGTTATCAGGACTAGGTGTCTTCCATGCTCAAATTCATCAGCTAAATGTTTTTCTTCATTTTTTTATATTAAAGTTTTTAGGCTGACATTATGTGTGACTTGTTATTGAAAAAATAAACTCAGACTTATTGCTAATGCATATGATTTTGGAAGGATTTTGAAATTTTCATTTAGTTATATCCTTTTTGGTGACAACACTAACTCAGTTGTGGTAATCAATAAAGAGGATAAATCTGTGTTAAGGAACACATCCTTAGTAATTTTCCCCATAACTATGTCAAAACAGTGTCTCAGAAGGGAGCTACATAGGGTGAAGTATACTCCAGTGATTTTAGGGAGAGAGGAATTAAAACATCAATATAGAACACATTATGACATTATGAAAAAATGATATTGATCAAATCCCCTTGCATCTAAACCTTTAGGGCATTTGGAATGTTTGCTGTGAAAAAGTTTGTTATGAAAAGACAGCTGGAAATCACATCTCCAGATGGAGGAAGCTAAGCTAATATTATCCACTCTGGTGAATTTACAAGCATAAAAGATTAAATTTTAATGGTACGAAGAAAGGAAAGGTTTCATATATAAGGGTTTATCCTTTATCTCCTTTTCCGTATTCAGACTCCTAGATCATTTTAGGCAGATTCTCTGACCTTTATTTGGGTGCCTGTAAATCCAATTTTTTTCCCTAGATAGGTTTCTGAAATTTCAGAGTTGAGGGGAAAGAGGAGTAGGAAGGTGAGAATTAATTTTAAAGGTGAAATACAATGTGCTTTGCTAAATACCATATGTAACAGTATTTTCTTTGGAATCTTTTATGTTGACACTAGAAGCCTTTTCAAAATAGAGAGAAAGGAAGAGAAGAAGACAGAGAAGGAGAGGTGAGAAAGAAAGAAAGAAGGAAAGAAGAAAGATAAGAATAGGAAAAAGAAATACAAGAAAAAAGAATTTGTTGGATGTAATAGTAATTGTAGAGAATAATGATAATTTAATAGATGTATTTAATTATATCATATGAAGACACTTAAGTTCTTGACCTTCTTGGCCTAATTATATTGTTGAAAGAAAGATTGTAACTACTGAGAATATAAACTTATTTACCTACTGTTTTAAATCAATTAATTAAAATGCCTTAATGTCATATGTGTGTAAAACTAAATATCACACACGAAGTGCTCTGTAACACTTTCCTAGCTAAGGTGATAGATTTTAAATAAACATTTTATAAAATGTTATTTTGCATTAAACCTAATATTGCAAGAAGTGTTGCCTACAGTGTTATCAGATAGATTTTGATTTTCTACAGACATAATCATATCATGTTCTCTTTCTGTACTCCCTTCTATGGCTTCTTGGGATCTGGGATGTTCAGGTAAAACACAATAAATAATTTGACCTGCCATTACAGTCTTCACAAGTTGTTCTTTTTTCCTTCATTTCTCCCTTTTTACCTCCCCTTCCCCTTTGCTTCACATTCCTCTATACTTTCTCCTATTTCTCCAATTGGACAGTAAGTCCATGCTATGTTTTGCGCACTAATTATTCTAAGTACTGGTGACACTACAGGCAATAGGACAGTCAGGTCTTCTGCTCTCAGGGAGTCACTGTAATGAGGAAGGATTCTTAGTAGAACAGCAACAACAGGCTTAAGCCAAGGATACCAAATTAAAGGAGCTAGAATCATAGATTCTGGAGTTGAGTTTTAATCTTGACTTCATAACTAATAAATGATGAAAAATTCTGATAAATTATATAATCCTCCTGAGGCCATTAAAAAAAAAAAAAAAAACTTCAGACAAGGAAAGGATGATAAGAAAAAGAAAGAGAAAAATAAGGAGAAAAAAGAAGAATGATAATAACTGCTTTTGGGGGGGGTTCTGAAGATTATTTATTTTTTTCTTTTTATTTATTTTTTACTTTTTATTTATTTTTATTTCAAAGATATGGGGTACAATTCAGGGTTGGTATACAAATGTTCCTTATGCAGGTAACCTTGCTGATGATGTGTGCCCCCACGCTCCATGACAGATTCCCACTACTGTCAATTCCACATTCCCCCACCCCCGGCCCCAGCAGTTTCCCACTACTGCCAATCTTTTTCTTGTAGTATTATGATAATTGTTCAAGGTCCACTTATGAGTGAGAACATGTGATACTCAGTTCTTTGTTTCTGAGATAGATCACTTAGTATTATAGACTCTAAGTCTATCTAGGTTGCTGTGAAGTTCATGATTTTGTCCTTCGTTATGGCTGCATAATATTCCATTTTGTATATATGCCACATTTGTTTTATCCAGTCCTCTTTCAATGGGTAGCACAGTTGGTTCCATATTCTTGCTATTGTGAACAACACTGCAATAAACATATGTATGCAGTTATCTTATTAATTATTTGAGATCGTCCAGGTATATTCCCAGTAAGGGGAATGTGGGGTCATATAAAAGGTCAATTTTTAGATCTTTTAGGAATCACCACACTGTTTTCCACAGAGGTTGTACTAGTTTACACTCCTGTTAGCAGTGTAGAAGCGTTCCCTTTCCGCTGCATCCTCTCCAGCATCTGTTGTTTTTTGAATTATTGATGAGGATCTTCCTGACTGGAGCTAGGTGGTATCTCAGTGTAGGTTAATTGGCATTTCTTTGATGACTAGTGAGGCTGAGCATTTTTCCATATATCTATTGGCTGCTTGTATGTCTTTTTTTGAGAAGTGTCTATTCATATATTTTACCCACTAGGTAATGGGGCTGTTTGTTTGGTTTTTTTTTCTTTTTGGCACGTTTGAGTTCCTTGTAGATCTGAGATGTTACACCTTTGTTAGACATACAGTTGGCAAAAAATTTTTTTCCTAGTCTGTGTGGTATCTCCCTGCTCTCTTGATGCTTTCTTTGACTTTGCAGAAGCTTGTCAGTTTGATGAGGTCCTACTTATCTATCTTATCTCTTATGATATGAGCATTTGGGGTTTTGATCAGGAATTGGTTGCCAGTTCCAATTTCCATAAGGGTGTCTCCTGCATTTTCTAGGGTTCTTAAAGTTTGAGGTTTTGCTTTTAGGTCTTTGATCCATGTAGAGTTGATTTTTGTGTATGATGATAGGTAGGAGTCTTGTTTTAATCTTCTGCACATGGTCAACAAGTTTTCAGTATCATTTCCAGAATAGGTTCTCCTTTCCCCAGTGGTTGATGATGAAGGATTTGTCAAAAATGAATTAGTTGAGAAACTGAGGTTTTGCTTCTGGAATCTCTATCCTGTTCCATTGGTCTAAATGCCTGTTCTTCTACCAATGCCAGAATTTTTTGTTTATTGTAGCTTTATAATAATGTTTAAAGTCTGGGAGTGTGTTATCTTCTACTTTGTTTTTTGTTTTTGTTTTTCTGAGGATTTTTTGACTATCCGTGGTCATTTATGTTTCTAAATGAATTCCTGTATTGTTGTTTCCAGGTCTGAGAAGAATGCTGTTCATAATTTAATGGGAATTGTGTTAAATCTGTAGATTGTCTTGGGTAGGATGGACATCTTAACAATGCTGATTCTTCCAATTTATGAGCATGGAATATTTTTTCCATTTGTTTGTGTCATTTTTTATTTCTGTGATCAGTGTTTTGTAGTTTTCGTTGTAAAGGTCTTTCATGTCTCTGGTTAGGATGATGCCAAGTTATTTCATTTTTTCCTGTGGCTATTGTGAATGGGATTGTGCTTTTTATTTAGATTTCTCATTGTTTGTTTTTGGTGTAAGGAAATGCAACTGTCTTTTGCACATTTATTTCATACCCTGAAACTTTTTCCAAAGTCCTTTTTTAGTGCAAGGAGGTTTTTGACAGAGTCTCTTGAATTTTTGAGGTATAGAATCATGTGATCTGGAAAGAGGGATAACTTGACTTCCTCTTTTCCTATTTGGATACCCCAATTGCCTTCTCTTGTCTGATTGCTTTAGCTAGGACTTCGAAAACTATGTTGATAAGAAGGGATGAGAGTGGGCATCCTTGTCTTTTTGTGGTTTTCAAGGAATATGGTTCAAATTGTATGCTAGCTGTGAGTTTCTCATAGATGGCTTTTACTGTTTGGAGGTAAGTTCCATCTATGCCTAGATGTTCACGAGTTTTTATCAAGAAGGGATGCTGGGTTTTATCAAAAGCTTTCTCCATGTCCAATGATATAATCACGTGGTTTTTGTTTTCATATCTGTTGATGTATATAATTATGTTTATGGTCTTATGAATGTTGAACCAGCCCTGTATCCCGGGGATGAAACTTACTTGGTCATGATGGATGATTTTTGAGATGTGCTGTTGGACCTGGCTTGCTAGGATCTTGTTGAGAATGTTAGCCTCTGTGTTCATCAAGGATATTGGTCTTAGTTCTCTTTCTTTGTTGGATCTTTACCCAATTTGGGTAACAATGTGGTGTTAGCTTCATAAAATGATTTTGGGAGAGTTCCATCTTCCTCAGTTGCCTGGAATACTTTCAATAGGATTGGTATCAGTTTCTCTGTGTATGTTTTGTAGAATTCTGCAGGAAAACCATCAGTTTTCTTATGACATAGCCAATTTCCTGGATTGTTATTGGTATATTTAGGGTCCCAATTTCTTCTAGTTTCAACCTGGGGAGGTTGTGTGATATAAGAAAGTCCTTCGTTACAGTAAGATTTTCAAGTTTGTTTCCATATAATCTTTTGTATTTCTTCAGGATCTGTGGTGGCTTGATCTTTGGCATTTCTGATTGTGTTTATTTGGGCTTTTTCTCTCTTGTTCTTAGTCAGTCTAGCTAGTGGTTCATCAATCTTGTTAATTCTTTCAAATAACAAGCTTTTTTTTTCATTGATTTTTTTATATTATCTTTTTGCTTTCTGTGTCCTGAATTTGGGCTTTAATTTTGTTGATCTGGGTTTTTCTGCTGAAATTAGGGTTTTGGTGGTCTTGTTTTTCCAGCTTCCTTAGGTGATTTGTTAGGCTGTTAACCTGTGATCTTTCCATTTTCTTCATGTGTGTTCATAGCGATATGAATTCCTTTGTTAGTACTGATTTCATGGTATCCTCGAGGTTTTGGTAAGATGTTTCTTCATTTTCATTTGTTTCCGTGTATATTTTAATCTCTGTTTTGATTTCTCTGTTGACCCAGGAATTGTTTAGCATCATGCTGTTTAGTGTTCATGTCTCTGTGGATTGTGGGAAAGCTTTGTTGGTTGATATTTATTTTTATTCTACTGTGGTCTGAAGAAGGTGCATCCAGTATTTCAGTCTTATGGATTTGTTTATGCCTGATTTATGGCTGAGGATATAGTCGATCTTAGAGTACATTCCATGTGGTGAAGAGTAGAATGTATAATCTATGGTCGTTGGGTAAAGTGTTCTGGGTATCAATTAAGTCCAGTTGGTCAAGTGTCACATTGAGGTTCTGGATCTACTTGTTGAATTTTTTGTCTTGATGATCTGTCTAGGTTTGTGAGTGGGGTATTTAAGTCCCCAGCTATGATAGTGTTCAAGTTAATATCTTTTTTAAATTTACGTAGAAGCTGCTTTATGAAAGTTGGTCCTCCTATGTTGGGTGTATATATGTTTAGAATGGATATTTCTTGTTGATGGATTAAACCTTTTATGATTATGTAGTGACCTTTTGTATCTTTTAAAATTTTTGATAGATTAAAGGTTATTTTGTCTGATATTAAGATTGCAACTCCTGCTTTCTTTTGTGCTCAGTTCACCTGAAATTTTGTCTCCCATCCTCTTACTTTGAGCCTGTGAGTGCCCTTTCTGGTGAGTTGAGTCTCTTGGAGACAATATATTGTTGTCTCACGATATTTCATCCACTTTGCCATTCTGTGTCTTCACAGTGGTGCATCTAGTTCATTCACATTCAAGCTAATTATTGAGATGTGAGAGTTTATCCTTGTCATGATGTTATTATAGCATTTGCTGTTTTGCTATTTGTTTGTTTATTATTGATTTTTGGTCTGATTCATGTGTGTTTTCAATCATTTTCCTGCATTCTTGTGAAAGATGTTATTCTTTTTTTCCCTTTCTTCTGTGTCTAATAATTTCTTAAAAGTTTCTCATAGAGCTGGTCTGAAGGCAGCATAAACTTTTAGTGATTGAATGTCTGGGAAAGATTTTAATTCTCTATCACTGATGAAGCTTAGCTTAGCTGGGTAGGTAGGTAATTGTTGGTTAAAATTGTTTACCTTTGAGAACTTTGAAGATTGGGCTCCAAGCTCTCCTAGCCTGAAGTGTTTCTATAGATAAGTCTGCTGCTATTCAATTGATCTTCCCTGGTATGTAGTCTGACCTTTTTTCCTTGCTGCCTTTAGGACTTTTTCTTTTATACCTACTTTTTGTAGGCAAATTACTATGTGTCTAAGAGTTGGTCTTCTCATTTTTTTGTCTCACAGGGGTTCTCTGAATCTCTTGTGTTTGAATGGTCATGTCACTGGTGAGATGAGGGAAGTCTTCTTGGATAATTTCATGAAATGTTCATTCCAGAGTGGCCTCTGTCTCTCTATCTACCTCAGGAATTCCAATTAATCTTAGGTTAGGCCTCTTAAAATAATTGTTCATCTCTCAAAGGTTTTGTTATGTCTTTTTAAGCTTCCTTTTCATGTATTTAACAGTTTGGATTAGTTCCATATTTTGGTCCTCAATCTCTGAGATTCTTTCTTCTGCTTGGTTAATTTTGCTTTCCATGTTTATCAGTTATTTACTTCATTCTCTGTATTCTTTATTGCTGTTATCTCAGTTATCAACTCCTTTATTCTTTCCTCTTGTATACCTTCAATTATACTTATTCTCTGTATTAATGTCTTGACATCTGGATTTGTGGTTTGAGACAAAATCATTCTGGGAGCTCTTCATTGTTTGCTTTACAAAGTCTGTATTCTCAGTGTCTGACCTTCCAGGGGTCTGTGTGAGACCCACATTCTTCTTTTGATTTTCCTTTATTTGTGTTGATTCCCCTCCCCCTTTCTTTTTTTTTTTTTTTTTTTTTTTTTTTTACCTCTTCTTTAATTCCATTGTTCAGGGATGGGGGAGGGTAGTTTTTACTTTTGTTTTCTCCATCTCCTATTCTTCCTTATGTGGATCCTCTAGCTTTGTTCAATTCTGAAGATGGACTCTGGGTGGGAGGCTGTCCTTTTTGTAGTTTTGAGATTTAACTACTTTTTGTAGTTTTGAGGGGAATCTGTGATTCAGAAACTCTCTGGAGATCCCAGTATCTGTTGACAGGTGTGTGGGCCTCCTGGAACCCACTTCCCACTGCTTTACAATCTGCCCATACAGTGGGGGTATAGGTTTGCCTCCAAAAGCAAAATGAGATAAGAAAAGGGAAAATAATGGAAAAAGAAAGGAGGGGGACAAATGGAAGGTGGAGAGAGAGAAGAATAAGAGGGAAGCAGACAGGCATACCAACTAATGAATAAAAAGAGACACAAAGAGAGATGAAAACATTGAAAAAAAATAAACCTACAGACAATCATACAAACACACAAGCCAACAATCCCCCCACCCTCCATCGATATACTGTCCTTCAAAATACCCATACACAAACAGGAAGTCTTAAAAAAATAAAAAATAAAAACAAAGCAAGTACAAAAACGTAATCAAAAATGGAAAGTGAGAAGAATAGGGAAAAAACCCACAAAACTAAAACAAACAAACAAAAAAACAAGCAGAACAAACAAAAAAACAAAACAACTCATTGAGGCAGTTCCTGTACTTCAACTTCCTTTCAGCTCTGGTCTGCATCCCCTCCCTTCTACTTTCAGCAGGCTGATATGGTTGCTCTCAGGATAGATCAGATGCCCCAGGAACTATTGTGGGAGGAGGGTGGGTCAGACCTGGATTCACCCAGCAGGCTGCTGTCAAGTCTCCCACTCAGATCTGACATGTCTGTGTCTGTTCCAGCATGGAGGTAGAGCATCTGTCTCTCTGAGTTTGATGAGATAACCTCTAGTCCCAGGTTGGAGGCTGGGTGAAACTGGGTGGGGCAACATAGGTCTCTGCCTGGTCCTGGGACAGAGAAAATGGCTCCTCCAGCTTTTCCTCACTGGTGGTGGGACTCCTCTCCAACTCTCCCAGATTGCTATCTCCATAGATCAAGGGCTCCAGTCACTTTGCTGTCACTGGTGATGGTGTGGGCTGGGTTCCAGGTGATGAGGATCAGCTGTATTTGGCAGACTCTTCTCAGTAGAGCCCTGAGAGCAGCAGATGATCTTGCAGGTGCCATTGGCTCTAATCTCAGGGGGGTGGTGGTGGTGGAGGGGTTACAGTCACCTCCATAGGAGAGCCCTGGGTGCATAAAATTGAGTCTTCCCTCAGAAACACTTACACTCATCCACTGGCATGTACCCACTCATGCAGAGAGTCCTTATGGACACTCATTTTTGTGGAGACTCTCACAGTCTGACCTGTCCTGTTGTCATTTGCTGGAAATTCCCATAAATGCCTTTTTAAAAACAGGTTCTTTTTGAGAAAACTAACTGGGATAGTATTTAGATATAGCAATGGGATAGACTATACAACTGGATATTGTAAAAATCTAAATAAATGTTAACTGCTATAATTACCATTATTATGACTGTTCTTGTTAGAGGTTGAACTAAAGAGTATACGTGTGCTTAAGGAGTTCAGCTGTATTTGAGAATTACCAACCACTTTCTTATGGCTTATACAAATACTGGGCTTTTAAATGTTTGTTAAATTTTATTGTATTTTTTGAGTCAGAATCTCACTGTTGCCTAGGTTGGAGTACAGTAGCATGATCACAACTCATTGCAATCTCAATCTCAGGTGACCCTTCTGCCTCAGTCTCCATAGCTGAGACTACAAGCATGAGTCTCACCTTCTAGGCTCTGCAATCTTCCTACTTTGGCCTCCTAAGATGCTGACCTTCTAGGCTCAAGCAATCTTCCTACTTTGGCTTCCTAAAATGCTGGACTTCGAAGCCAAAATATTCTCCCCTGGAAGCCAACTGACTTGGACTAGGTAACCAGGATACTTAAAAATGGCCAAGAGAATGATTGTCCTTCCAGCGTTCTTCCAAATTTGGGGTGTGAGGATGCATTGTACAGTCAATATATAACGTAATGCACTTGTGCAATCTAGAGAAAAGAGAAAGAAATGCCCAGGCTCAAAGTCTGGTGTTGCTCCAGAGCCAGGAAGCCCCCACATAGCACATGTTTCCCAGCTCCTCATTGGCTACCTGTCTTATCTGCCTCTTTTCAACCTGACAGTGGTCAATAAAGCAGTGCAAAGAAGAGGTTGTGCAGAATGAAAATGACAATGAAGAAACTGAGAATCTTGAATCATCCTTCAGTCTGGTGAGTAAAGGGAAGGCCATTCATTCTAGGACATGCATTTCTTTTCAGCTCTAATTATTATTCTGAAATCCATGTAAGAGGAAACATATGAAGCAAGACTTGTGATTTTGTTTATCAGTGACCCAGGGAGTGAGAACATGGAAAATAAAAGATGGCTTGTGAAATTAGTCATTGCTGGATCTTATGTTTATATTTTCACACATATTTTTTGTCTAGATCCTTTTGTGCTCATTATTGAAATTATAGTGAAATATAAATGAAGAAAGCCTGCACAAAGAGCTTTGGGAATCATTGTGGCTATTATTTAAAGGAAAATTATTTGCATTTTATTGCAGTAATATAATGATTCTATTAATATCAAAAAGAAAAAATAAAGGATGTAGTTCACAAAGAAGTGATTGTTTGAGGAGCAGTGCCATTAATAGAAACAATCCTGGGCCAGGAAATAGGGATCCCAGTAGAAGTTCCCATGTGTCTCTAGCTAGCAAGATAGCCAAAGGCCACTTACAAAATAAATCCTTGAACCCTCAGTACTTTTGTCTTTCAAATGCAAGGAGCCTTTAAACCTGCCTCATATTTTGCAAAAGGAGTTTTTCCAATCAAAGGAGAACCAGCCATCATAGTTCTTCTCATAAACTATAACAACACATTGCTATGAAGATATTTATAATTAATTTAACTAAATTCTGTTGATGTTTTTGTTTGGACATATGGTTTTTATCAAAATATAATTTGTTTTGTTTTTTAATCTATAGGCTTCAACTCTTGATTTGTAAATATCATAATTCTTAATCAATAAAGTCATATGTCTACCATTCCTATTTTGCACAGTTTTCTTTAATGAATGTATTTTACTGGAAACATATACTGAACTCTACACCCTTTCTACTCCTAGTGTGCAGCTTAGTTATCTACCTAGAGTTTATTGGAAATGCTGACTCACAGGCTTCACAACCAGACTCTGCATCTTAACAAGAATCCCAGGTGATTCCTTTTGCACCTTAAGGGTGAAGAGCACTGATCTAATGCCACTTAATTGTCCCCTTGGATTTGAATAATAATTTGTTACATACTGTAGGGGCAGAGGTAAGAGTAGAGACCCCAAACAAAGAACACAAGCTCTCAAAGCTTGGGGGGGGGGGTTCTCTGGTAGTCTCCTCCAGATCCCTCCTCTTAAATTGAGGGAATAATAATATGTCCAAGGTTACATTCTTACTGAGCTTGGGGCAGAACTTAATCTGCTGGTTTAAGTCCCAGGTACTTTTCAACAATACTATTTACTTTGCTACTAAACTGTTCTATTTTCTCTCTCTGGTCACAGATAAGTTAATCACATGTTCTCTGGGTCACCCTTGGTCTTTGACTTCTCAGGCTTCTGTGTGTGTGTACTTATTTATAGTAGAAAACAACCATAAACCTTTCATTTGTAACCAGAGTCATCTGGGTTGCTCTAGTGGTGGCTTGGCTAATTCACCACCCTTTTCCTCTGGCTCTTCGGTTATGGAGTAGAAGACGATTCATCTTTACAGAGACCTTTGACAGTCTCCACTGAAAAGTGCAAAGCATTACTGTGCCCCACAAGTGTAAACTATGCCACTCCCTGAATTTTCTCTATATCTGAAACTGAAAGTATATTTTGCAACTGTCATTGGTCTATGCCATATATTACATAGAAGTTTATTCCCACAGGTACAGTGAAAACTCTCCTTGTAGAGTATGAAATGTGTATTTTGTATGTGACAAAAAGAACAACAGATTTGGTGTTAAAAATTCTGGCTTTGAGCCTGCTTCTTCACTTTCTATTGTGTGTATATAGGCACTATTCCAGCTTCATGGGCTTTCCTTTCCTCCTTTTAAACAGCCTTAATGTTACTTATGTCAGGATGTTTTTCTCCTGCCTTTGCTATTGGCACTCAATTTTTTATCTACCTCAGTGTAGTGATCACCTTTCTACTCTTCCAGCATTCATAACTTTTTTTCCCTTTTCTAAGACCACTAATTTTCCAATTTGGTGTTCATGTGTTTCCAGGGAATGGTGACTCAACATTCAGCTTTTCCAGAAGACTATGTGACTAAGCTGAAGTCAATGTGCACACTCGTTGTCCTCTGGTCTTGAAAATGGATATAGTAACTGGCATGAGAACTAACACACTAGCCTGATGAGGTAGTCTCAGGGCTTGCCAGGGAATGATGCTTACAAGAGGTTCTCTTTCCCTATAATATGTGGGGAACAAGATGTGAGAAACTGCAGTGGTGATTATCTTCTGTAAGAGACACTAACTTAAAGACGAAGATGACAAACTGAGTTGGCCAAGCTGAAAGAGCTGGAGCCCTGATGAAGCAATGACTTCTGGATTAAGCTGCAACTAAAAGTAACTTTATCCCTGTACTTTTCAGTTATCTGAGCCAATTCTCTTCATTATTTAAACTGGTTTTTTTTCTATTTAAGAAAACCTAATTATGTTAGCTAATATAACTATTATCTCAACAAAACCTTCTCTAAATAGCCATTGCAACACAGTTTTCTTATATTACATATAATTTGTCCCACTCCAAAAGACATAGCAAGCAATGTCTCAACAGGATTCTTTGAATACTGAGGTAAAATACATATCAGAGTTTTGTATACTGTGACACTGCACAAATATAAAATAGTATTATTCACAAGGCAATGTCATAAGGAAAAGAATTGACCTGTGAATCTTATTTTATTTGAGGTCAAGACATTAAATGTAATCAGTGGACTACATACTCAAAATATGAAGTATACACATACACACAATTTTCACTTAATTTCAGAGATTACCTCGACAAACTGCACAGTACATCCTTTTTTAGGACTGATCTTTTAGGATTGACTCTCAATTTATAGTCTATAGGCCCATAACTTTGCAAATATTTTTTTTTTGAGTTGGAGTCTCACTCTGTCGCCCAGACTGGAGTGCAGTGGCCGCTTCTGGCTACCGCAGCCTCGACCAGCTGGGCTCTGGCGATCCTTCTGCCTCAGCCTTCCGAGTAGCCGGAACTACAGGCATGCGCTACCACGCCTGGCTGATTTTTTGATTTATTGTAGAGATGAGGTCTCGCTGCCCAGGCGGGTCTCGAACCCACGGGCTCAGTCAATCCACTCACCTCAGCCTCCCAAAGGTGCTGGATTACAGGCTGAGCCACCGAGCCCAGCTGCAAATATTTTAAAAGTATGTAATTGTCTAAGTATTAATGAGTTCTAAGAATTCCTCTTTTGAATATATCTAATTAGGAAACATAAATCTAAGCTCTGTTAGAATTATGTCAAAGCTCAATTACAATTAAAGTCACATTTACAGATGTTCAGCTGATATCGATGGTTCTACACTTTTCTTTTTTACTGCCTTCAATCTCTCTTTATGTCATAATAGTAAGAATAAAAGTAGATACAAAAGTTTCAGTCAGATGGTTCTCTCTTGCTAATAAACAAACAAACAAACAGACAGACAAAAAACTGGATTTTGCTCCGCAAGGGCAAGGTGGGGAAATTTTTTATGAGTATCTGAAATGTTGAATCTTCAAAGTGAAAAAGACTACAATAACTGAACTCAAGATCCTATTTTGGGGATTTCTTTTTTTTTCATTTATAAGCAACTCCAGAGATTTCTATAGCCCCATCTTCCAATCAAACTCAAGAAAGAAGAGGCAGCAGAAAGACAAGGGAAAAGGGAGGAAGGTTTAGTGTGGTAGGGAAGCATTTCCATCCTTTCCTACCTCACCTTCTATGAACTGTGTCAGAAAAATCTTCAGCACAAAAGAGCAACAACGAATCTGTGATCCAACCTTGCAAATAACCGAAGTTTTAGAGTCAAGAAAACCCTGCTTTAAATTCCAATTTTGCCACCCTCTTCCAATGTGCTGTATAAATTTTACTTAGTTGATTTCTAAATGCTATGCATCCTTCTTTCTCTTGCCCCTCGTTCTAAAGTCTCTTCTTAAAATTCCTTTGCCTATGCCTTTCTATCCATGCCAAAATGTGCTAGAATGTTCTTTCTTTCTTTTTTTTAATCAATATTTTTTATTTTGATATTGTGGGGTACAGTTAAGGGCTAGGTATACCAATGTGCTTCATTTAGGGCCCCTTATTGATAACAGGTGTCTCCCCGTCCCCAGACAGATGTTTACTACCATTAGTCCCATCCCCCCCATGGTTTCCCACCACTGTCAGTCATTTTCTTATGGTAGTGCATTGGATGATCAAGGTCCACTATATGAGTGAGACTATGTGATACTCAGATCTTTTTTTCTGTGAGAGGTCACTCAGTATTATAGACTCTAGCTCCATCCAGGTTGCTGCGAAATTCATGATTTTGTTCTTTTTTATGGCTGCATAGTATTCCATCATGTATACATACCACATTTTTTTAATCCAGTCCTCTTTTGATGGACAGCATGGTTGGTTCCAGGTTCTTGATATTGTGAACAATGATGTGATAAAAATTCATGTGCAGGTATCTTTTTTATAGAGCGATTTGAGTTCTTCAGGGTATATTCCCAGTAGGGGGATTGCAGGGTCATATGGGAGGTTGATGTTTAGAGCTTTTAGGAATCACCACACTGCTTTCCACAGAGGTTGCACTAGTTTACACTCCCACCAACAGTGTAGGAGTGTTCCCTTTTCACCACACCCTCTCCAATAGCTATTATTTTTTGAGTTATTGATAATTGCCATTCTGACTGGAGTTAGGTGATATCTCAGTGTGGTTTTGATTTGCATCTCCCTGATGATTAGTGAGGTTGAGCATTTCTTCATGTGTTTGTTGGCTGCTCGGATATCTTCCTTTGTGAAGTGTCTGTTCATATCTTTGGTCCATTTGATAATGGGGTTGTTTGTTTTTTCTTTCAGCACGTTTGAGTTCCTTGTAGATTCAAGATGTTAAGCCTTTGTCAGACCTGGAGTTAGCAAATATTTTTTGCCAGTCTGTAGGATGTCTTCCTGCTCTCTTGATGGTTTCTTTGGCTTTGTAGAAGCTTGTCACTTTAATGAGGTCCCACTTGTCTGTCTTATCCCTTATGGCCTGTGGGTTTCGAGTTTTGTACAGGAATTGGATGCCAGTTCTGATTTCCATGAGGGTATATCCTTCATTTTCTAAGGTTCTTATGGGTTGAGGTTTTACATTTAGGTCTCTGATCCATTTGGAGTTAATTTTTGTGTATGGGGATAGATAGGGGACCTGTTCCAATCTTCTGCATGTGGTCAGTCAGTTTTCCCAGCACCATTTACTGAATATGTTCTCTTCTCCCCAGTGATAGGTGGTGGAGGGTTTGTCGAAGATGAGTTGGTTGAGAAATTGAGGTTTTGCTTCTGGAATCTCAATTCTATTCCATTGATCTATATGCCTGTTCCTGTACCAATACCAAGTTGTTTTGATGATTGTAGCTTTATAGTAAAGTTTGAAGTCTGGTAATGTGATACCACCTGCTTTGTTTTTTTTGCTGAGGATTGTTATTGGACATTTGTGTTTGCATATGAATTCCTGTGTTGTTTTTTTCTAGGTCTGAGAAGAATGTTACTGGTAATTTGATAGGTATTGCATTGAATCTGTAGATTGCCTTAGGTAAGATGGACATTTTCACAATGTTGATTCTTCCAATCCATGAGCATGGGATATTTTTCCACTTGTTTGTGTCATCTTTGATTTCTTTGAGCAGAGTTTTGTAGTTTTCGTTGTAAAGGTCTTTCACATCTCTGGTTAGGAAGATGCCAAGGTATTTCATTTTTTTGTGTGGCTATTGTGAATGAAATTGTGTTTCTTATTTGGGTTTCTGTTTGTTTATTATTGGTGTAAAGAAATGTGATTGTCTTTTGCACATTTATTTTATATCCTGAGACTTTTCCAAAAACCTTTATCAGCATAAGGAGGTTTTTGACAGATTCTCTTGGGTTTTCAAGGTACACGATCATGCCATCTGCAAAGAGAGATAATTTGACTTCCTCTTTTCCTATTTGGATAACCCTGACTGCCTTCTCTTCTCTAATTGCTCTAGCCAGGACTTCCAATACTATATTGAACAGGTGGGGTGAGAATGGGCATCCTTGTCTTGTTCCAGTTTTCAGGGGAATTGGTTCCAATTTTTGTCCATTTAGGAGTATGCTGGCTGTGGGTTTCTCATAGATGACTTTTACTACTTTGAGGTATGTTCCCTGTATGCCTAGATGTTCGAGGGTTTTTATCAAGAAGCCGTGCTAGATTTTATCAAAAGCTTTTTCTGCATCTAATGATATAGTAATGTGGTTTTTGTTTTGACATCTGTTGATGTATTTAATTACATTTATTGTTTTACGAATGTTGAACCAGGCTTGCATCCCAGGGATGAAGCGTACTTGGTCATAATGGATGATTTTTGAGATGTGTTGTTGAATCCGGTTTGCTAGGATCTTGTTGAGAATTTTAGTGTCTCTGTTCATCAAAGATATTGGCCTGTAGTTCTCTTTTTTTGTTGGATCTTTACCTGACTTGGGTATCAATGTGATGTTAGCTTCATAAAATGATTTGGGGAGGGTTCCATCTTTCTCAATCACCTTAAATAACTTCAGTAGGATTGGAATCAGTTCCTCCTTAAATGTCTTGTTGAATTCTGCTGTAATGCCATCTGGTCCAGGGCTTTTTTTTTGTAGGTAGTTTTCTTATTACATAGTCAATTTCCTTGATTGTTATTGGTCTATTTAGGGTCTCATTTTCTTCTTGTTTTGACCTAGGTAGGTTGTGTGATGGCAGAAAGTCCTCCATTTCCTTGAGGTTTTCAAGTTTGTTTCCATACAAGTGTACATAGTATTCTCTGATGATCTTTTGTATTTCTTCAGGGTCAGATGTGACTTCATCTTTTGTGTTTCTGATTGTGTTTATTTGGGTTTTTTCTTTCTTTTTCTTGGTCAGTCTAGCTAGGTGACCATCGATCTTGTTCATCCTTTCAAAGAACCAGTTTTTTGTTTCATTGATTTTTTGTATTGTCTTTTTGTCTTCTATGTCCTGGATTTGGATTTTTATTTTGGTGATCTGGATTCTTCTGCTGAAATTAGGGTTTTTGTGGTCTTGCTTTTCGAGCTTCCTTAGGTGGCTTGTTAGGCTATTAATTTGTGCTCCTTCCATTTTCTTCACGTATGTTTGGAGGGATATAAATTCCCCTCTCACTACAGCTTTTAAGGTATCCCAGAGATTTTGGTAAGATGTTTCTTCATTTTCATTTGTTTCCAGGTATCTTTTGATCTCTGTTTTGATTTCATCATTGATCCAGGAGTTGTTTAGTATCATGCTGTTTAGACCATGTCTTTGTGGGTTTGGGAGGGAACTTGTTGGTGTTATGTAATGTTTATTTTTATTCCACTGTGGTCTGAGAAGGTGCATGGTAGAATTTTGGTCCTTTTAAATTTGCTTATTCTTGATTTATGGCCAATTATGTGGTCCATCTTGGAATACGTTCCATGCAGTGATGAGTAGAATGTGTATTCTGTGGTCTTTCGATGGAGTGTTCTGTAGGCATCAATTAAGTCCATTTGGTCCAGAGTCACATTGAGGTTCCAGATCTCATTGCTGATTTTTTGTCCCAATGATCTGTCGAGGGTTGTGAGTGGGGTATTAAAGTCCCCAGTTATGATGGTTTTAGAGTCAATATCTTTCTTTAGTTGTCCTAGGAGTTGCTTTATAAAAGTTGGTGCACCTATGTTAGGTGTATATATGTTTAGGATAGTTATTTCTTGTTGATGGAGTGAACATTTTATCATTATGTAGTGGTCCTCTGTATCTTTTTAAATTTTTGATAGCTTAAATGGTTTTTTTGTCTGAAATTAGGATCGTGACTCCTCCTTTCTTTTGTGTTCCATTCGTCTGAAAATTTGTTTCCCATCCTCTTACTTTGAGTCTGTGCATGTCCTTTCTAGTGAGATGGGTCTCTTGAAGGCAGTATATTGTTGCCTGGCCATATTTTATCCATTTTGCCATTCTATGTTTTTTCAGTGGTGCATTTAGTCCATTCACATTCAGGCTAATTATTGAAATGTGAGAGTCCGTCCCTATCATACAGTTCTTATAGAGTTGTTCTTCCACTTGGTTTATTGCCTTTCTTTTGTTTTTGGGGTTGGTTCATGTGTATTTTATTCTTTTTTCTGTACTCTTGTGAATAATGTTGCTCATTTATTCCCCTTTTCTTCTGTGTTTAGTACTTTCTTAAATGTTTCATGTAGAGGTGGTTTGGTGGCAGCGAAAGTTCTTAGGGATTGGATATCTGGGAAAGATTTTAATTCTCCCTCGTTGATGAAGCTTAATCTGGCTGGGTAGGTTATTCTTGGTTGAAATTGTTTATCTTTTAGGACTCTGAAGATAGGGCTCCAAGCTCTCCTAGCCTGCAGGGTTTCTGTAAATAAATCTGCTGCTATTCTAATTGGATTTCCATGGTAGGTGATCTGACCTTTTTCTCTTGCTGCCTTTAGGATTTTTTCTTTTATGCCTACTTTGTTTAGGTGAATTTTTATGTGTCTAGGAGTTGGTTTTCTCATTTGTTGTCTTGCAGGGGTTCTCTGAATCTCTTGTGTTTGGGTTTTTGCATCATTGATTAGATAAGGAAAGTTTTCTTGAATGATCTCATGGAAGGTTTGTTCCAGTGTGGTCTCTGTCTTTCTGCCTCAAGAAGTCCAATTACTCTTAGGTTAGGCCTCTTGAGGTAATCGCTCATCTCTTGAAGGTTTTGTTCTGTCTTTTTGAGCTTATTTTCTGTGTTTTTGAGCATTTGGGTTAGTTCTATATTTTGGTCCTCAAGCTCTGAGATTCTTTCTTCTACTTGGGTAATTCTGCTTTCCATGCTTATCACTTTGTTATTTATTTCATTCACAGTATTCTTTATTACTGTTATCTCAGATATCAGCTCCTTTCTAGTTTCTTTTTGAGTCTCCTCAATTCTTTTTAATCTCTCCGTTAATGTCTTGATGTCTAGGTTTGTTTTTTGAGACCAGCCATTCTGGGGGCTCTTCATTGTTTGCATTCTGAAGTCAATTTCTTAGTGTCTGTCCTGCCAGGAGTCTGGGAGAGACCCATATTCTTCTTTTGGTTTTTCTTCATTTGTGTAGATTTTTCTCTCTTTCTGTGGTGGCTAAAGTCCCTTGAGCTCTCATCTCCTGCCTCTCCCCTCTGTTTTTGTTGCAGGCAACTAGCCTGTTGCCTTGGAGGTCTGTAACTCTTAGTTGTCTCAGTCTGTTCAGTGTAGGGGATGGGCTTTGTCTCCTGTTTAATGATGTCACCATGGGAACCTAGGTGGAGGGTCTGATAGGTGGGCAGGGCGAGCAAAGTCTGTCTTGAAAATGGTGGAGGTGGTAGTTTTACTTTCACTTTTAGAGATGCTTGTGTAGGTCTCTAGGCAGGACCAACTGCACAGCTGGGTGCTGGATCTGGGTGCCACCAGCAGGCTGGGGTGGAGGAGAGGGTCAGGTGTTCCCTCCTCTGGAGCTGGGAGCCTCTGATAAGCACCTTATGCAAGCTTGGGGTTCTGCTCCCTTACACAGGCTTGAGCATGTTGAGTGCCTCAGCCAGGTAGGGCCCGGGGCTCCAGATCTCCAAAGCTCCAAAGGGCAGGTGGTGGCCCTGGGTCCCTCACAGGGCACTTCAGCCAGAAATGGGACTGGTATCTCTGAGGGGTGGGTGCCCAGAGCCTCCCTGGGTGACCGGCAGCTTGGTGCTGGGTGCTGGTCATGACAATGTAGCCAGGGAGGGAGTGGAGATCTGGGATTTGGTATTCCCCAACTAGCGGGAATCACATATATAGTGGAGCAGTGGCAGCCAGGCCACAATATCTGGCCCTGAGTGGGACCAAAAGTCCCCCGGCCTTGTACCAGTGCAGCTGATGATGGGCAGGGGGCTGCAGGGAGAAAAGTAAAAGTGTTTTTGGGAACTCACATTCAGAGAGTCTCATGGATCCACCTATGCCGTCGCCATCTTCAGGAGTCTCCCAGAATGTTCTTTCTTGATGGTCTCTATCTGTAACAGTCACAGGACTTACTCCCTCACCTGCTTCAAGTATTTGTTACCTTCCCACAATTTTGTGGTGGGCACCTCTGACCACTCCGTTTAATACTGTAATGCCCTCCTGTTGCTCTAAATGTTCTTTCCTTTTTCTTTAATTCATATCACCTTGAACACCTTATATGATATTAAAACATATGTAAATGTTGTATTTATTGTACTTTTCCTTGCCAGATATAAATTCTAGATAGGTAGGAGAGTTTTATCTGTTTGATTTTCTTATGTCTTCCCATCAAGTAGAAGAATACCTGGCACATAACAGAAACTCAATGAATTTTTGATTTGCATAATTAAATATATTAATCTCTGTGAATTTTTAAAATCTGGAAGTTGGACAAAATAATACTTTCTTACAAAATTTTTACACATTAAAACAATATTTTATTCTTATTAATTAATAATATAATTAATATGAAAATAATATTTTATTATATTTTAATATAGACATATATAATATGCCTACCAAATTCTTGGTGGATAACTGTTGTCTTTCTCTCTATCCTCCCTAAATGCCTTGTTAGAGATTTGACAGGGTAATATTAATTCCATTTGAGAAACCAGATTCTTCATTCTCTGTTATATTTAGTGTTTAGGGAAGCAGCAGCTCTACATGATCTGGTGAAGATCATATGTTAAATCTTGGGAACAAAATTAGCATCTGATTATTTCAAGGGATGGGCTTGCTGGAATATAAAAAGGAATTGCAGGTCTGAAATGGGATGATCAACTGAAAAAAATGAAAGGTTAAAATGAGATGAATATAAGTGCTATTTATCTAGTTCAGTTTAAAGTGAGCCCTCCAATTCACATTATCCTTTGACACAGAAAGAGTACAGATGAGAAACCAAAATCAAGGAAACAGTTGTTAGAGGCAAACCTGGGAGATATTTGGGTCAAGTTTTTCCATTTGAGAAAATCTAGTTTCTGGAGATATAAGGATTCTTATTACTACTGGAGTAAATATTAAAGGTTTTTCTCTCTTGCTTTTTAAAATTTTTATACAGCCATGGGTTATGATAAGAGAAAAGACACAATCTCTGATAATTAGAAGTTCTGACATAGATTGGGCAGATTTCTGAAAAAATTATTGAGCCAAGAGTATGCTATTTATAAAATACCTCCCAATTTTAGATTATCTATAGGTAAGGTGTCAAATCCAGATGACATTTTCAAAGATGGGAAAATAGGGTGGACACAAGTCACTCTGAGAATTAGAAACATACAACAGGCCCAGGCAGACAGAAGAGGGAGAGGACATTATGTGGTTGATAAGAGAAAGACATGTGACTATGTGGCTAGAGGTATTCCAGGATGAGAATTCATTTTCTAGTTTGTTATATATTATATATGATTTATCATCTATATTATATATATAATATATATGTTATATATATTATATATATATAATTTTAACTTTGTGCTATTTTTTGCCAAGTAAAGGTTATTAAATTTTTTTGAATATAACTTATCAGTCTTGTCCTTTAATTTTTTGATTTTGAGTCATAATTAGTCTGTTCTTCCCTCTGTAAGATTACAATGGAATTTACTCATTTTCCCTAATACTGGTATGATTTTATATTTTCCATTAAAATCAACACTAAGAATTATTATTTTTCAAGGTAACAGATATTTTCTATGTACTAAGAACTGTACATAAACTAACAAATTTAGTCCTCACCACAATATAGAGATAAAGATTTTAGGTATATTATGTATGTCTGTATGTATAAGGGGGGACTCCAAAACCAGAATTTATTTATAAAAACCGTGTATTTATTCTTACATATTTAAACGTCAGTTACCTTCAATGTACTCTTTGCTTGACACAATACACCGATTGAGATGCTTTTCCATTACTGGAAACCATTTTTGAACGTGTCAGTTTTAATGTCTTTTAGTGCTTCTGCTGTTTTGTGTTTCACCTCTTCTTCCACACTGGTAAAACATTTCCCTTTGAGGATTTTTTTCACTTGGGTAAGCAAAAAAAAAAGTTGATTGGGGTGAGATCAGGTAAATAAAGAGGGTGGGGTGTGGGAGTTATGCTATGGTGAGAAACTGCTGAACACTCGGTGTAGTGTGGGCAGATGCACTTGTAAATCACCGGTCATAAAATGAGCAATCACACTGAAAGAATCTCCATGGGGGAAAAAAAAATCACAGAAGCTGCACACAGCCTCTCACAACCACACTGGCTGTTACATTGATGCTGATAGGTTCCTAGAATACTTACCTGGCAGGTTAAGCCTGTACTATAAAGGATCCACCAAAAAATAATTCCAGTTTTTTGTGGGCCTCCCCGTGTATGTATGTATGTCTAAAAGGAGAAGCTCAGTGCCAGCAAAGTGACTTCTACAAGGTCATGCAGCTAATAAGCAATAGTGTGGCAGAGTAAGGAGTTCAGTCTACCACTAATTCTGGTGCATTAATACTTAACCCCATGGGAGCCTGGGTTCCTGAAAGACACACAGTCAGAACAATAAATTTATGGGTTGAGGCAATGGTGAAGGTGAATGAGTGATAAGTGGTACCACTTTATGGAGAATAGAGACACAATAAAAAAATTCCTTAAGTTCTGAAGAACTTTATATATCTGACTTTGGATATTTTTTCCCACCAATGCAATTATTTATAAAACTGACTTTCTTTTTAATGAATCTAATAATTTGTCCAACAAGGATTTGTCAGTTTTACTATTATCTTTCACGAATATCATTTTCTGGCATATCTGCAGAATAAGGTCTACCCGTGTTTACATTCAAGAGGAAGGGAGCTTATGTAAAACAAAAACTCAGAACTGATTGAAGAGTATCTGAAGACATATCTAAAAATTCAGTCTTAGTCACTGGGCTCAGAGTTTTAGATGTGATAAATCATACATAATGCAAGAGCAAAAGAGATAGAGAAAGTTCAGCAAAAATCATTTGAACTTCCATTAAGAGAGTGTTACAGCTATCTTTCATCTCCATCACACCATTAAGCATCTTATTACCATTTGCTGTCTTTGTCAGTTTTAACAATTCTCTTTTCATCTAAACACCATTTCATTCTCTGACCCAACAAATGCAGTTTTGACCTCATTAACCTAGTTGATGTTAACCTTGGAATAAAAAAGAGTTGAAACTAATCTCCACATGCATTGTGAGCTTGACTCTCACTTAAGTTAGATAGTTGAGTTTTCTGGACATGGTCAGAGGCTATACCCTCCATCTAGGTCAGATGGTATGCTTTGGAGATCTAGAGTCTGAGTAGGGGCATGGCAATGAATAAATGTCTATGAAGTCCCACTCATCATTAGAATATATACAAGTAACTGTCCTTCAGTGTAATGGAAAGAGGCTTAGATATGATATAGCCTTAATAAAGTGGCAGTGGGAATACAGAGGAGGGGGTAGATCTGATTGTAGTTGTGATTTTTTTTTTTTTAACTTCTGGGAGATGTTTAAAATTACAACCATGTGAATCGCATTGATATAGGGTTCACAGATTTAACCAATACAGTTTCAGGATTCTCAGTTAAATTTGAATTTCTGTTAAGCAAAAAATATGCTTTTAGTACATGTTCCATGTAATATTTGGAAAATATTTTTACTAAAAAAAGTTTTGTTGTTTATCTGAAATTCAAATTTAACTGACTGTACTGAATTGTATCTGGCAGTCCCAATCCTGGGGTATGTCTGGTTTTAGGATTTGGGAAACTACACCTACACAAATAACTGTGTAAGAACAAAATGAGCTCTTCTTCTATGACCAAAGAGAAAATGTAATAGAAACTACCTTCTTTACGTTCTCATTATTCCAACATATGCCAGATTTTGGGGAGAGAATGAAAACATACCTGCAAACCAATGATGTTTTCATTTCTCCAGGGCAGTAGTTTCATTGTTCACCAAATGGTATTATTTAGAAAACAGGTTAATGAATCGCCTCCCTTGAGGTCCAGTTAGCGTTAAAAGGAATCATGACATTTTACAGCTGGAAAGGATCAATCATAAATTTGTGCAACTTCCTTCTTTTGAGATGAAGAACTGGAAACCCCAGGCTGCTAGGGAACTTGACAAAGGTCATATTGTCACCTATTGTGTTGCAAATATAAGCATTTTATCATTTAATCCTCACCACAATGTTTAGCATAAGTGATATTATCACAATTTTATAGATGAAAAAAGACTCTGAACAAAGTTAACTAATTTTGCCTGAGGAAACATGGCAGAAAGTAGCAGAGCTGAGATGTGAAATAATAATCGCCTGAATCTTAAGTCTATTCTCTCTCTCTCTCGCTTTTCTTTTAGAAAGTAGAATTTGTTAAGAAGACAGAAAAGCTCCCACAGTGGAAGGGGACCTGAAAGAGGTTTCCCTATTCTCTCTTAGTCTTGACAAAATTTATTTCTCTCACACACACATACATACACAAAATATGCCGACACCCTCATGAATACAAATAGTCTTATTGCATAACATACCTGTGAAGAAAACAAATCCAAGCATCAAGTTCCAAATCCAGTGTCAAGACAGAAGTAAATCATTTAGATGGGCTAGGAGTATCATCCTCCAACAGTTACGTCAGGGATTCAATACTAGAAGATAGTGTCAGGGCTAGCTTGTAAGCTCTGGATTGAGACTCTTCTATTTTGCTTTGATTATGTGAGTTCTGACTTCTACCTCATGAGCAAACATTTCAATAAAGCACTAAGAATTGTAATATTGCCTGCATTTAAAAATAGATCTTATTATCTTTTTAACATTTTTTCCTTTAGAGAGAATGTTTCGCTATGTGGCACAAGCTGTTCTAAAACTCCTGGGTTCAAGTCATCCTCCGATCTCAGACTCCTGACTAGCTGGGACTGTAGGCACACACCACCAGGCCTGGTCTAGACATTTTTCTTTATGGTAGTTTTAGGTTCACAGCAAAACTGAGCAGAATACAGAGAATTCCCATATACTCCTTGACCCCACACACACGCAGCCTACCCCCATCAACATCATGCATAAGAGTGGTATATTTGTTATAACATTTGAATCTACATGGACCGGTCTTTATCACCTACAGTCCAGAGTTTACATTAAGGTTCACTCTTAGTTGTGCATATTTTTTGAATTTTGATGAATATATAATGACATGTGTTCATGATTATACTTATTACCTAAATGTAAAGTCTGTTTCAATTGCAAATGTTACTGGAGGTTGCCTTAGAGGATAGAGCATCTTGATATGCTATAAGAAATCTTAACCCATAATAGAGTTAATGACTTGTTTGAGTAGAAATTAATAAAAATTTTAAAAGCAATCAGTACCAGCCAACAGCTGTAGCTTTGACAACCTCCACTAAATTTCTAATTATTATATTAAAATTTGCTTTAGGAAATATATACAATATTCCAGTATTAAGTAAATATGTTTAAACATATAAATAATAAATTGTAATGGGAGTTTGGAGTAAATCTAAGTTGTTTGTGTGATAAATTAATTTTTGTTTTAGTAAATATTATCTTGTTAACTGCAGACTTATTAACATTTAATATAGAAAGAAAAAAAGAGAACAAGTTTTATACTTACCACAAATGGAAGGATGGCATGTTCAGGATGATTTTTTTTTTTCAAGAATAAAATTGCTCAATTAAAGAAGCTAATTTCTACCAAGACAAACTTTATTAATCTAAAAGCTCTTGTGCTAGATCATGTAAGTAGAGCATGCTAGCAAGCTCACATTGGTTAGCTTACTTTGAATATATTGAAAGCTATAAGGATATACTGATCAGCTTATTTCAAATGTAGGAAAAGAGACAACTTTCAAGGTACTGACTTTAAATAAACAGTTTTAAATTTTATCAGAACATTTTTTAAAAAGCTTTAATTTATCTAGATCCTTTTTTCCCCTGAAACATTTAAAATATTCTTGATTGACTTAATGACCGAGGTTCTGTAATATGTGGAACAATCAAGAACTTTAAAGGAACCTAGGTCAGGTTTCCCTTTTTCTTTATTTCCCCTTATTTTTCATTTTAAAGATATGGGGTATAATTTAGGGTTAGGCATATAAGTGGTCATCGTACAGGTAAAGATTGGGTACTCTTACTGATATTATGTGCACCCTTCCCTTCCATGGCAGTGTCTAGGTCAGGTTTTAATATGTATTACTACTTCTGCTGGCTCAGAATTTTTTGAATAAAATAAAATGATATAGAATAAAAAAGCAATCAGTACCAGCCAACAGCTGTAGCTTTGACAAAGGAGAATTCATAATGTTATATTATTAGTCCAGTTATTAACAGATAGTCATATCCAAACTATTGGAACTTCTGTTGATCATATCACCAAAGAATGTCTCAAATCTTTCAATTTGTTTCTTTTACCACTTCCATCACTCCTGTTCAAACTTATTTCAACTTTGCCTGAAATTGTCCTTGATCCCAGCTCTTACAATCCCTCCTGGTCCATAGTTCTTTCCCCAGATTTACCCCTTCAATGGTTGGGTGCTAGTGTGAACTTTATAAAATATAATTGGATGAAAGATCTGCCATCAAAATCTCCCCATTACTCTCAGGATGAAGTCAGAAATCATTCTCCACCATGATTATTATGCTTCAATCAGCTTCTTATTCACTAAGCTCTACTCATATGACCCTTATTCTTTTACTCATTGAGATCTTCCCAGCCCCAAGGCATGTTTTTCACTGTGTTTATTCTTTTTCTTTGTTTTCTGGTTAATTTCTATTAATCCTTCAAATCTTCCCCTAAATATCTCTTTCTCAGGGCATCCCTCCTTTGACTTCCCTAACAAAGAAGTTAGGTTATCATGTTATAAGCTCTCCTAGCCCTCTGAAATTTTCCTTCATAGCACTTATCACAACTGTCTTCAATTATTATTGTATTTGTGTAATGTGTTACTTCCTCCACAAAGTTCTCCAAAACCACATGTATCTTGTTCATCACCAACTTCCCTACAATCTTGGCTGAAAATTAAAATCACCTGGAGAGACTTAAAAAACCTGAAGCCCAGGTTAAACCCCAGATAAATTAAATCAGAAACTCAGGGGGCTGACTAGAGTATCAGTACTTTTTTTTTTTTCTTTAGAGACAAGGTCTCACCCTATTGCCCTGACATGAGTGCAGTGGCATAATCATAGCTCGCTGTAGCCTCAAATTCCTGGGCTCAAGTGATTCTCTTGTTTCAGCTTCCTAAGTAGCTGGGACTACAGGCACAGGCTACCATCTGGCTAATGCTTACATTATTTTTAGAGATGGAGTCTCACTGTGTTTCCCTGGCTGATCTGGATCCCCTGGGCTCACACAATTTTTGATCCTCCCACCTCAGCCTCCCAAAGTGCTGAAATTATAGGCATAAGCCACAGTGTCTGGTGTATCAGTACATTTTAAACTCCCTAGCATTTTATTTTTCAAATGGAAATCATAGTTGAGAATATCTGACTTCACACAATATTTGTCATAAAATAGATATTTAAGAAGCATTTATTGTATTAAAGGAGGAGTAGATTAGAAAAAATTGAGATAACCACAAGACAAGGGTCTCAGAGAAGCAAAAATAATTAATCAAATTTAAATGCAATAGAGAATTTTGAAGAATCTTCTCTGCGTTAGGTTAGATTTGGTCTAAAAGGTAGAGACAAAAATTAATACTCATTATCTCTATCCATAAGAAATAACAATTTTAGTGTAACTATATCTGACAAATAAGGAAAGTAAGTATAAACACAAAGGAGAAGATAAGAAACTTGTTATAAATGAGACAGTTGTATCCTAGTAGAAAAGAAATTCTCGTTTGGATTGGGGAGAAGTAGGAGAGAAATTACAGAGATGTGAGAATTGAGACTATCTGTATCCACATAGCTTAACTAACAGGACTGAGTACTGAAGCCACTTCTGTCAACATGATTTAACCATTTATTCTAGGGAAATCTTGTCCAGAAAGATAAGACTATAAACCAACAGATATCTTCCCTGTTTGCTTCAGGAAATTCCTACAAACCAATATATCAAAACAAACAGTTAGCTCATCTGGGCAAATAGTTCTCCTAGGAGGACATTAGATTGCTCAAGTAGGCAAAAAGCTCATTTGTCAAACTTACTTCAAGACTTTCATCTTGCTGTGATCACCAATTGTAAACTATTATACATTGAATTTTGTCCTACCTTAATTAGTTCCTCACTTGAAACACCTATCTACTTGAGCCCAGACATCAAAACCCTCCAAATCTTCTGCTGACCTTCCCATCTTGAAGACCCATGGAGATTCTTCTAGACTGAGAAATCTTTCTGAAAAGCCCTTTGAAGTTGATCAGGTTTGAAAAGCTATATCCGAGCTTGCGCCTGTAGAAGTGCTGAATCATCATGTTTTCGCTTCAGTCACTGTTGTCCTGTGACCAGCAGGTCCCGGGAGTCCATAGGGAGGACACCTAGACATTCGGAAGATGGGAGATGATGAGTATTCTAGCAGGTGCGACTTGATTAGATTACCTCACCTGAGAAGGAATCCCAGAGAAGTAGGAGTAAAAGAAAAAAATGGCTGGTTCTCGGGGACTATTGACATTCAAGGATGTGGCCATAGAATTCTCTCAAGAGGAGTGGGTATTCCTGGTCCCCACTCAGTGGATATTGTATAGGAACATAATGTTAGAGAACCACAGAAACCTGGTTTTTCTAGGACTTGCTGTCTCTAAGCCAGATTTTATCACCTGTCTGGAGCAAAGGAAAGAGCCTGGGAAATGAAGAGACACAGCACATCAGCCATAACTCCAGCTGTGACTTTTCATTATACCGAGGGCTTTTTGCCAGAGAAGAGCATAGAAGACTCACTTATAAAGGTGCCAATGGAAAAATATGGAAAATTTGGCCGTCAGAACTTATGCTTAAAAAAATCTTAGGAAAGTGTGCATGAGGGTGAAGGGCAGATAGATAGCCATTACAAATGTAACAAGAGTGGGAAAGTCTTTCATTACACTCCAAATTTGTTATCCATCAGAGTATTCATATTTCTGAAATAACCTTCAAACATGAATATGGCAAAATGTTTAACCAGTTCTCAAAATGTAGTCAACATCAAAAAAATAGTGAAGGAAATATACACAATATATATATGGGAAAGTGTTTAGGAAATCATCTTATCTAAATAGACATGAACGAATCCATAGGGGAGAGAGAGCCTTCAAAAGTGAAAAATGAGGCAAAACCATTAGTTATTGCTCATGTCATTCACAACATCAGAAAATTCATAGTGGAGAGAAACTCTGTAAATGTGAAGAATGTGATAAAGCCTTTTACTTGGTATTGACATCTTATTCACCATCAGAGAATCCAAACTGCACATAAGCCCTACAAATGTCAAGTAAGCGACAAAGCCTTTCATCAGTACTCAAATCTCATTCAACATCAAAGATACCATACTGGAGAGAAACCCTACAATTGTGAAGAATGTGGCAAAGCCTTTCGTTGGCACTCAGGTCTTATTGTGAAGAATGTGGCAAAGCCTTTCGTTGACACTCAGGTCTTAGTAATCTTCCTTTTAACGAGGAGAAGGCAGGCCCTGGACTCAGAGTGTTTTTGGAGTAACAGTAATTTACTAGAACTTAATTACATTGTTTTGTTTTCTTGGTGTTCGTTTTTCATTTTTACCTCTTATTTATGGCAAATAATTCTGGATTTTTCATTTAAAATAGTGTTACAAAAGCTTAATCTTTAAATAATATGTATAGAATCTAAAATGATTTTAAAGCATAGTAGCACTCCCTTATTTAAGGTTACAATTTTCTTTCTTTTTCTTTATTTTTTTTTTTTGAGAGGGAGTCTCACTCTGCCACCCAGACTAGAGTACAGAGGCATGCTCATGGCCACTACAGCCTCAACTTGGTGGGCTCAGGTGGTCCGTCCACCTCAGCCCTCCAAGTTGCTGGGACTACAGGTGCGTGACACCATTCCTGGCTTTTTTTTTTTTTTTTTAATTGTAGAGACAAGGTCTTCCCCAGTTGCCCACGCTGGTCAAGAACCCCTGGGCTCAGGCAATCCTCTCACCGCAGCCTCCCAAAGTGTTGGAATTAGAGGTTTGAAACACCACGCCTGGATTGAGGTTACAATTTTCACAGTTATAGTCAGTCTGAAAATATTAAATGAAAAATTCCTGATAAAACATTTCAAAATAAATAATTATTAAAATAAAAATATTAATTTCCAAAATAAACAGATTTACATTTTGAGGAGCATGATGACATCTCGCACTGGTCCAGGATGTGCATCCTTCTTTTATCAAGTGTATCCACACTGCAGGTGATCCCATCCATGGTCCATGAGTCACTTTAGTCCTCTTGGTTACCAGATTGACAGATCACAAGAAGAAGGGTGAGAACAGTACAAAAAGATCTTTTGAGAGAGGAAGATAACCTATTTATACAACTTATATTACAGCATATTGTTATAATTATTCTATCTAATCATTGTCAATCTCTTACTGTGCCTAAGTTAAACTTTACTATAGGTATGTAAGCATAGGAAGGAAAACCGTAGATATAGGGTTTAATACTATCCATGGTTTTAGGCATCCAGTGGGAATCTTGGAACATATCCCATGAGGATAAGGCAGAACTACTGTATTAAGTAAATGAGAGTATAGATGTCAATGGCTGTGTCAAAAATTGTTAAGTATTATTCAAATGGTGACGTTTGGATAATGCTGAGCTAGATTATAAGTGAAGCAATGTAATTAATTCTGAAATTTTATAACTGAAATTGCAATGCATTTTGCTATTAGGTATGGGGAGTATGTCCCCAGCCCTTAGACATTTGAAACTTAAATACACACATAACACAATTATAGCAGCAATAAAATAGCTGTAAAAAAATTGTTCAGAAGCTAGCTTCAAGAAGATAACCAAAATGCAAAAAATAGTTCTATTTTGAGAGGGGAGTAATTTTCCTATACCTGGTTCCATTTGCAATTATTCATTAAAAGTGACTATCTGTGCTTATTGCAGAAATAATAAAACTTAAAACTTAGTAAAACTATACTTTTCATGAATGAAATTATATTAATTACATTTGAAAAATTGGTAAAATGATACCTTGAGGAAGCTGAAATAAACTAGCTAAATAAAAATATTGTATATTCTCCAGAGAAACAAAACCAATATTGTGTATGTGTATCTGTATGTTTGTACTAATCTATTTATTTAAATATAAAACCCATAGGGCAGGTCACCAGGCTAGAAACTCACACAAAAATTGATATTGTAATGTCAGTGTGAAATTTGTAGGGCAGTTTGACAGTCTGGAAACTCAGCAACAATTTCTGTTACAATCTAGAAAAGAATTGCTTCTTCTCTGGGACACCTCAGTTAGTGTACTTGTTCCTTCAAACTCATTAGTTGAGGTAATCTGCTTTATTTTTTATTTTATTTTATTTTTTTGAGTTGGAATCTCACTGTCGCCCAGACTGGAGTACAGTGGCCGCTCCCAGCCACTGCAGCATCGACCTGCTGGGCTCTGGTGATCCTTCCGCCTCAGCCTTCCAAGTAGCTGGAACAACAGGCACACACTACCACACCCGGCTAATTTTTTTGATTTATTGTAGAGATGAGGTCTCGCCACCCAGGCAGGTCTCGAACTTGCGGGCTCAGGCAATCCACTCACCTCAGCCTCCCAAAGGCGTGGGATTACAGGCTGAGCCACCGAGCCCGACGATAATCTGCTTTAAAGACAACTGACTGTAAATGTTAACCACATAAGCAAAATACTTTCACAACACCATCTAGACTAGTGTTTCACCAAGCAACTAGGCATCACAGCATAGCCCAGTTGACCCATAAAATTTAACCATCACAGACTTTAAGGAGATTACAGTTTTTAATAAAAAAGAGAAATAGAGTTGGAGCAAACATTGACTTCACACTGTTGTTTTGTTTTTTCAATTTTCAGTCTTGTATAAACTTGAAACTATTACTTATCACTCTTAAAAAACTGTTTTTTTCTTTTTTTTTTTTTTTTTTTGAGTTGGAGTCTCACTCTGTCACCCAGATGAGTGCAGTGGCCGCTCCCGGCCACTGCAGCCTCGTCCTGCTGGGCTCCGGTGATCCTTCCACCCCAGCCTTCCACGTAGCTGGAATTACAGGCATGCGCTACCTCGCCCGGCTGATTTTTTTTTTATTTATTGTAGAGATGAGGTGTCGCCACCCAGGCTGGTCTCGAACCTGTGGGCTCACGCAATCCACTCACCTCAGCCTCCCAAAGGCACGGGATTACAGGCTGAGCCACCAAACCCGGCTGTTTTTTTCACAGAAAAATGAGAATGCATTAGTAGCTATTTCATAGTTGCTGAAAGATTATATGTAAGTTTTTATAAAGCATACAACATTGTGCCTAACATTTAGTAAATGCTAAATAATGTTTGGGATTAATAAGAACAAATATGTAGACTTTTTTCCATCTTGACAAGAACTATTTTGACATTTATGCAATCAGCATTATTTGAGTTGAGAAAAAAGTGTTCTGAAATTTGTTAGTATTTCTCTCTCAAGCAAAAGTCAGAGTCAGTAACAAAGTAATAGTCTAACTTTAATTTAGTAAAATTTCATTTTGATCCTACTGGAACATATTTACTCATTGTCATGTAAAATATCTCAATAAGCTGAGAAATTTAAAACTACTGTGTTACTTTGAGTAAATTCTATTGTGCATTTTCTATTTTTTTTTTTTATTTTATGCATGCTGTCTGCATGTAACTTTTTTATAATCCATTGAGGTTTGAGAGTTTTTTGTATTATACATAAAATGTTCATTATGTACATTTCATTAATTCAAGAAAAAGTTCATAATTACTTTGAATTGACTTTTTTATTTTTAAAATATTTTTCCATATAGTTTGAACCTATTATGCTTTTAAAATAGGGGTTGTTGGTAACATATTAAAACTTTAAAAAATTACCACATTCATTAAGTTCAAGTAATATATTACAATCCAAAAATCTTAAAAAGTAAAAACTGAATTTTACTCATGTAGTAATATTTGTTTGCATCTTTTTTATCTTTTGTATGCAAATATGGAAATGAATCTATTTATATATTGCATGCATTTATGAGTGAATGGATGAATGGGTAGGGAGAGAAAGGAAGATAAATAGTAAAGAAAGAGAGAGAAACACTAAGAGATAGTAAAAGAGATAAAAATGGGATCATTCTACAATAATTTTAAAAGTCAGAGTAAATCTAGTTTTACTTAAATTTAACAAATGAAGATACTGAAAAGAGAATGCAGTAATTGCTAACTATAAAAGTCCTTCATCAAAGAGAAAAACTTTCTTATGGTAACCCTCTAAAGTTAGCAAAAATGTGATTAAAAAACAGCAAGAGGCAGTCTCTTTATTTTTACTAATATATAATTTATGATTGAACCATATTTGTTCACTAGTGAAACATATTGATGATTTGGGCAAGAAAGGCAAATACTGAGTATACACATAAAACTGCTTACCTATGTCTCAGTTGCATGCTTTGTTTGCCTGGCCCGTAAGAGGGACTGAAAGAATTCTTTAGAATGAATCAATTAATAAGCATCTGGAGGGTGGATGGAAAAGACTATGATAAGCTGTACATAGTCTTGTTGAATTAAATTTTTTACCCTTCAATTGGCCTCTAGAGATTACTTACCTTAGAGGGACCACTGCCGTCAGTACTTACTAATGTGATACAGTAGACAGAAAAAGCTTAGAATTTAGGATTTTTATCTTCTTTCTGCTATTTTGTAAACATCTGACTTCGGATCAATCAACTTAACTTGTTATATGATCATTTTCTCAGCTTAAAAATGAGTATTATTAGGAAGACTAACTTGCATAATAAACCCAGGATCTATGTTTGGAATATAAAAATATTCAATAGCTATTATTTTAATAGAGTGCTAGAGATGATCTGAACAAGTATATGTCTTTATTACTTAATATGTGAAATACCTAAGATAAAGTTATATTATATCTGAAACTGTCTGCTCTAATCTTAATAAAGTTTGAATTAAGAAATGAGTGGAACTGGCAGTACTGGGAATCTGCCTGGGGAAGGGGGGCATACCTCATCAACAAGGGTACCTGAATAATGAATATTTGTATACCTAACCCTGAATTATACCCCATATCTTTAAAATTAAAAAAAAAAGTTAAAAAAAGAAACGAGTGAGCATTATTAATAATACCAGCCCAAAGAGATTCATTTCTCTTTCCTCATTAGAGATCAAAAAGTGTCTGTTGAAGCAGGCAAAACCTTGGCATCATCTTACATCTAGAAATTCGCTATGTTTTAGAGTTGCTTAATACAAGAAATTCATTATTTGAACATTATATGGAACATTTATAGACAAATTCCCTCTGGCTACACTGGCATTTTGCAAATATATTGGAAATGTCAGCAATTTGCATGTTAGAAATATCTTCTTTTATTTAGAATTTCAAATAGTTTGGTTATAAAATTATACTCCTCACATTCTGCAAAGACTTGGCATAAATGGCTTAAAAATGATTTACAGTTATTCTAGGCAAAGCTGATATTTTCTCATCTGAGAAGTTGTGGATGTGTAAGCATAAGGCATATATGAATGTAAATAAGTGTCATGCAATCCTTTCCCCCCTGGAAGTATGGTTCTGTTTTCTCCCCTTTTGGCAACCCATCTAAAGACACTAAGGACGACGTTTCTATGTATCACATCTCCATGTTCTATCCATCCTTCCTAGAAATCAGAAGGAGTCCAGTGTTTGTGGTGGGACTAGGGAACACTAGGTGTTGTGGTAGGTCATGAGAGAGAAGAAGGAGGAAACTGACATTTGCCAATCAGTTAGGGAGAATAGGGCTTGGTTCTTTACTTTCATGATTTTGAGTAGTAGTCATCCAAGTACCATGAATGGTGAATGTCTCCAAAACGCAGACAAGGAAATAGAACTTAAGAAAAATCTGTAACTTTCACAGAAGCAAAAGATAAGTAATTCCTGAGCTTGAATTAACACTTGTTTATTGACTCCTAATTCTTATTGTTTTCCAAATGTTCATTGTGTATGTTTCATCTGAGAATGCGCTCTCCCATACCTCCTCCCTCCATTTTCTCTCTCATGTATGTGTTTTGCTCCCCAGTTTCAGCTGTCGCTCAATTCTATCTCTTGCCTGCCTGAACCACATTTGTTCAGAATCTAGAGGGGAGAGATATTTAAGATGTCTCCAGAATCCAAACCCAAATAAAAAAATGAGAAATAGGCAGAGGGATCCTACCATCAAAATAGGAGTTTCAATACTTAGAAAACTGGATTTGAGAATGCACCTTAGAACAGTGGCCAAAATTTGGTTTGCTACTTTGGCTTTCATCTTTAAATCCAGAATGCTGTAGCTTCTTTTCAGAGGAATGGATTTGAAGAATCCTGGAAAATTTTGGCTCCCTCTGTTAAGCAGGAAAAAAGATGACAGCGATGTAGTGGGCATGAAAAATCAAATATAGCAATTTCCTTAATTTAAATTAAGTAGGGAGAACAGATTTTCAAATGCAGAAATTTGGACCTGTAGGTAGGCAGACACAATGAAAAGGAGTAAGACAGAGATATAACAACAGCAGCTGGAAAAGGCAGTCTGGAAAAATGTCTCTGCCAAAATAGTCTAAAACCAGGGAAGTAATATCGCAGGGAAGGCATAACTTGAAACAGGATTCAAGGTGAATCAGAAATGAGTAATCAAATAGCAATCAATTTAGAAGATTAGCATAGAGTTAACTGACAAAAGAAAAATTTATGGATTAAATTGTATTACTTAAAAGATTTTCCCATAATGAGTTATCTACTTTATTGTTCAATTATGTTTATGCCCAGCTATGTTCATATATTTATTTTTATGCCTAAGACTCAATATATGATTGATAAAGTCTAAAATCCACCAATCAGAACTTATTTCTCCTTACTTCTCTGCACAAAGTACTCAGTTGGAGTCTATAATGACAATAATCTCTGTGTAAGAATTCTGGATAGAAGGGCAAAAGTTTTGACACGGACAGAGACTGAAAATAGGAACTGATCTGACAAACTCTGGACAAAGAATCAAGGGGACATTATTTGGGGAGATAGGAACTTTTGGGGGGATTTGGATGAGTGCAAATATGAAAAAAGGAATACATCAGAATACTGGCCAGGTTTGGCTTGAAAAAAACTGCTAAAATGTGAATTCCTTCAAAAGGTAGCTTAAACTGTGATATTTGGCACATCTCTTGTCACAGAAAGCTGCTGATTTTGTTGAACTGTTTAATTTAATTTAATTTTATTTTATTTTATTATACTACAACCTGCTTTTAATCATGTGTTCATTATTGGCACTAGCACATACTATTTAAAACTAGCACACACTAGTTCAAAATGGGCAGATTGAACTGTTTTAAGCAGTATTTACTAAACAATGAACACATGATTAAAAGCAGGTTTGTAGTTAGGGACTGTGAATTCACTTTTGTACATGACACATTTGCATTTCTTATGGGACCACTAAGTGAGAATGTCCCATTGTGTTGGATATGTAAATACAGGGCAGATGGGAAATGTAGTGCAGGTGTGTAGACATGGTGATAAAGAGCACATAAGTGGGTTACTAAAAGCCACACAGTGAAAGAAGTATATGTGATTTCAAAAGAGAAGAAATTATTGGACAGATGACATAGGAAAAAATGACATTTAGTGAAGTAATAGGTACCTATGAAGACAGGAAGAATAGCCAGAGCTGTAAGCAAAGAACCAGGGCAGTGTACTTTTTGTGAAATTTTAAGAGAACCAAAAAATGTTTTGTTTTTTTTTGTTGTTGTTGTTTTCTAATAAAGAAGAGAGCACTCAGCGATGTCAAGGACTTTTGAGAGCTTAAAGACAAAAGTTGGAAATAATCTCTAGATTTAGAAACAATAACTTGATAAGAGATTTCAGGAGAGTGAAGAGAGACAAAGAAAGATTTTAAGGCCTGCAATTGTTAAGGAGGTGGGAAATGTAGTTGACTAAGAATGGAGACTAGAGAATATCATTTAGAGGGAGGGGCCATGACATTATGATAATTTTGTTTGTTGGTTGGTGGGTTGGTTAGTGAACTAAAACAGAAGAGACCTAAAGGTGTTTAAATACTGATAAATTGTAATCAGAATTGAAAAAGAGGTTGAGTGTGTGTGTGTGTGTGTGTGTGAAAAACAGGATAGCCCTCCCCCACCAGGAAGTGAGAGTAAACACTCACAGGTTCTAATACTATGAGGAAGAGGAGACAAAACTTCCTTCATAACAAAAGTGAAAATTCCTTGTCCTATTGCTACATTTACAAAGTTCATGGCAGACTGTGAAAGCCTTACTTTCTATTTGTTTGCAAAATAAGAGGTGAAGAGGTGAGAACACTTGCTGACAGTAAATAAGAAGGAAATGAGAACTGAGGCTTCATGATAGAGTAAATTTACCACAATCATTACAAAGTATATATGTTCCTGATGTTGTTCTAAGGGTTTTACCTGAATTACCTAATCTAAACCTCATATAATCCCATGAAATAGGTATTTTATTATTCTACTTTTACAGATGCTAAAACTAAGAAAATTTGAGACAGTCACTGTAGAAAATGAAACAAAGGACTAAGAAAGCACCCAGAGTTTGCAGGGTGACCTTGAGGAGTCAGTTGCACTGAAGGTCATAAAATACTACTTCTATCATCTTCACAGCTATGTAATGTTGTCCAGCAGTATTCAGGGTTTCATGGCAAGGCCTGGAGAAAGATGAAAGCTAGATCATTCCCAGCATTTACCCAGTGGAATTTAAAAGAAACCAAACAAGGCAAAAGGCATAGGCAAAGGTAACAATGAGCCATAGAGAGTATAACTAGGTAGAGAAAGAGAGAAGTACAGAAGGGGAGTGATAATGGGCTTACATTGGTTGAGGGCTGGATATTTTGGTGAGTTTGTATGTTGCTGTGGAGACATATCAAATGACAGTGTTGGAAGAATGGAATGCTGCAGGCATTCTGAATTAATGACTCCAGAGATAGTTCTAGTTGAGAATTAGATCTAAGTTTTTAGATGAGTGAGTATTAAAAATAAATGGAAGGGAAGCTTTACCCTTTATTGTCAGCAAAGTGAGAGACGCACAGAAAAACAGTGAAGTTACAAAGATGGCAGGACTTTATATAGAGAAAAAGTGAGATTTTAGACTTCAGAAAATGAGGATAAAAGTTCAAGAGGTTGTTAGTCACCAGTGACAAGGATGGGTCTAAAATTATTCAGCCAGACAGCATGAGTCTGAAAGGAACAATGAAGAATTAAGAGGATGCAGATAATACCATTCAACCCTAAGAATGTCAAGTATAAAATAATGAACAATATACACCCAATTCTGAAGGCTACAAAGGAAAAAGAGTTCTCCAGAAAAAGCTAGCATTTGGTTGACACAAAAGTAGTAGAAACAAGGCTATGAGTCTAGGAGTTTGTTTTCAGGGCTTCAGTCAAGAAAACACCCTGAAAAGGATGGGGGAGAAGGGAAGGAGGTTGAGGAATAGGTCATAAGAAAGGAAACAGAGCTGTATGGAAATGCAGGAACGTGGGGGATAAAGAGATTCCCAGAAGAATGGTGGTTAGTTAACCTAGAATAATAGAGAATGGCGTCAGCAGATTTTGCAAACAAATTTTCAAAATAAAATTAGTCCCAGATGAAAACAGCCCAGGTCATCAACAGAAGAATATGCTATAGCATATTTATATAATGAAATACTACTCGGCAATAAAAGAAGTGATCTATGCATGTGTGCTACTACATAGATAGAACTCAAAAGTATTATGTTAAGAAGCTGGGCACTAAAAATTACTTATGAATTCAAGATATAAAACATAACAACTAAACCTATCATAGCAAAAAGCAAATTCAACAATTGGTTCTTGGTGGAGTGAAGTAGGACTGACTGTAAAGGGTCATATGGAGATTTCTGGGAGGATGGGGAATGCTCTGTGCTTTAACAGGGATGTGTGTTGCATGCGTTTTGGTATGTCAAAACTGGATGAACTATATATTTTAAACCTTTGGATTGGAATATTTATTTAGACTTCAATTCTAGCCATTGGTGCTGACAGCCAAAGCGAAGGTAATAATAGCATCTATTTTGTTCATCCTTTATACCATAGCTAGCAAATGATTGTGTAATAAATATTTGGAGCATGATGGCATAAATAATAGATAAATAAATTAACAAGTGGATGAACAGCATACAGAAGTTATGTCACATGGAGGAAACGAGTACATTTGGCGATTAATATGAATGACTGCTTGAATTGCCGACCGATAGCTTCATAATTTGGCTACTTTCTACTTATATCAAAGGCCAACTGAAAAATAATTTCCACTATGAAGTTTCCCTTACCCCAGGTAGAAAGGAATTTCTTACACTGATGTGTATCCATACCTCTGTAAGGGTACCTATTCCATTGTGTGGCAATTGGCACTGGTAGTCTGCCCCGTTAGTCCTAGTCTTCCTGGGGTAGGAGCTGTGTTTTTGTAGGTATGAAAACTCTGGGACAATGCCTGATACAGAAAGTCTTAAGGAAAAAGTAAAGAGTCAGTTTAATACAAGAGTGCTTTACATTTTCTTTGAATTCCTTTTTTGAAGAAAGATACTAACAATTTGTTTTTGGGGAGAAAAAAAAATTCATCAATCTCATAATAAGCTCAGCAGGCTTGGGAAGAAGTAAAACAGGCAGCCTTAGCGCAGCTGATAAACCAGCTCAAACTTTTTTTTTCTTCTTATGTATAAAACATTCCGGGCTGCTATCATCCAAAAACCTAGTATAAATGTTTTAATTTATATAGCATGAAAAGCCAGTTTATGTTTTCTTTCTGTAATTCTTGACTTTACATGAAGATTATTAAAGACAGCCCATTTGGTGGATTTCCCTTCATTCCTAAAGCCAATTACCCTTTAGTTCGTTACCCTACAGCATGGAAACTAGATTATGAGGAAGTAAGCTGCTCCCCTTCCCCTTAGAATATAAGAGCAAAGGTTTTTTGTTTAATTTGTCTGTCTTATTCCCTGCTCCTTCCTCAGCACTTAGAACTATACCTGGCACAGAGCAGAAAATAGATAGATAGATAGATAGATAGATAGATAGATAGATAGATAGATAGATAGATAGTTGATAATAAAGTTGATTGTTTTCTCATTTGAAAAATCTCTGTCTTCCTGGATAGTGTTAAAGCAATATCTAAACATAATCACAGACAAAGAATTAACAGCAATATTAGAAAGATAACTATTAAATTTTCTATATATATGCCGCATTAATTATCTTAGTTTTCATCTAAATTTGAAAATTCCCATCAAGTAACTTGAATTGTCCTAACTAAGCTCAAGAAAATGGAGACAATATCTTTAGTTCTATTGGTTCTAAAATCAATGTGTGGCTTGCCTAAGCTTGTTTAAAACACTTGTTGTTGAAAAGCAGGTTTTAAGCATATGCCTTAATGCTTTTATTGTGTAGCTTAACCTTTTTTTTTACTGTAAATATATAAAAATGTAAATATGCAGTGAATCCATAAATTGTCTGAGTCCTCTCCACAGGTTGTGTTTAGCCTTTCCACAGATTGTGTTTCCTCTAGCATTAATCTCTGAATTACATTCAAAGCAATGTTGATCAACATAAAAGTCATGAACCTAGCTATGTGGATACTGCAGAATTTATGGAAGTGAATTCCAGGTGAAACTTTAAAACAACCCATTGTTATAATTGGAGATATTAAGTATATTATAATCTTTCCTGTTGTTGCTATATATTCCACAGACGCTAAATTAATACATTGCAAAAATAACTGCAATGACGATTTTTAAATTTCTAAACATTTGGAATATTCCAAATATACCAAAAGTTAATTAGGGAAAAAAGTAATGCATATTCATATACTCATCACATAGCTTCATTTTGCCATATTTGTTTCCAATTTTTTTAAGGACTTGATCTTCATAACTGAAGCTTTCTGTGAATTGTCCTATTTCATGTTTCCCTCTACCACCTCCTTCCTGAGTGCTTACTCTCTTGAATTTTGTGCTTATCATTCTTTTGTGTATTTTTGCTCATTTATAAGACGATTTTTCTCTTATGCCTATACAGCAACATTTTGCCTATTTCTTTAAATTTTATATATGCCACATTTACATTATAAACAACCAATAAATGTTATTCTTTTTGTGATGCCACATGCTTTCTTTTTTCTTACACTGCACTTGAGACTTAGCCAAGTCGACACATGTTGCTCCAATGAATTCACTTTAGCTGTGTTGGGTTCTACAGCATGAGTATGACACAAAGCCAATCAAGTCTCCCCTACCTAAAAGTTTCCCTTTTTCTTTTTTCTCCAGTACCAAGTCCTGGTACCTAGCCACCAACTAGGGGCTGTCTCTTCACTGCCATCATGCTCTTCAGGCTGCCTAACTATTTTTATAAGGTACTGAGTTGGTGCAAAGTGATTTTTCTTTTTCTTATAATAGGCCCAGTATTGTTAGCTCTATCAAATGAACATAAGAGGTCTAAAAGTGATTAAGTGTGCAGATTATGTAAATCAAATAAATAAATAAACAAGTAAAAGAATGGTCTTCTAATAAACATATGTATTATATTTTTAACACAAATAACTCTATAATTAAGTCTGTCCTTGCTTACATACCAGTGAGTTTTATTTTTTTCCCTAAATCATAGATAGTTGCAGTACTGACAGTTTGAAATTTGCATATTTTTATTTACTGGATAGATACAATTGCTCTGTAAATTGGTTTTAGCTATATATTCAAACATTAAGATTTAAGAATGTTTCTTCCTACACATATTAGCCAACTCTTTTTAATTTAAAGATGTAAAACTTTTTACTAGTCTGATAGGTGTGAAATATTAACCCATTGTTTTTAAAGAAATCTCCCAAATTTCTAGTAAAGTTAAGCATCTTGTCAATTTGATTGGTCATTCTAGTCGAACCTCTTTTAAAAATTAACTGCTTGAATCATCTGTCCATTTTCCTAACAGTACTGTCTTTTTATGTGTTAATTTTAGTTTTTTATAAATTTGAAATACTGATATAAGTTATTTATATATGCTTCAAATATTCACCAACACTCTGTGACTTGACTAACTTTGTTTACAGCATTTTAGGATGAATATGATATTTTCAAATTTTAATGTAGACTAATATATCAGCTCTTATATTCAGGTATTTAAAATTTTATATCTAGTTGTAGAAACCATTCTTTGTTCTGAGCTTATAAAAATTGTCATATATTTTATTTTGATAAAAATTAAAGTTTGCTTTACATAATTAGTAATTTACTGTACATGCAACTGATTTTTACACACTTGAAAGGTGATTTTTTTTTCTATATGGATGGCAGAATATCTCTATATTATTTATGTATCAGTCTATTTTTTTCTTCACTGATTTGTAATGTCATCTCTACTATGAATCCCATTTACATTCACATGCAGGCAGGCAAGGCATTCTTTTCCTGGAATAATAAAAAAAAGATCAAAATGATAGTAGGCTGTGTTAGTCTGCTTATGCTTCAATTACAAAATACTATAGACTGAGTGCCTTAAATGACAGGAATTTATTTCTCATAGTTCTGGAAACTTTGAAATCTGAGATCAAGGTGGCAGCAGATTCAGTGTCTGATGAAGGTCCACTTCATGGCTTGCAGATAGTTGCCTTTGCCTGTGGCTGTGTACTCGCATGGCTTTCCTAGGAGTCTGCTGAGAGACAGAGACAGAGACAGAGAGAGAGAGAGAGAGGGAGAGAGATCTCCTCCTCCTCTTCCAACAGGTAAGGGCACTAATCTCATCAAGTAGGCACTACTCTCATGACTTCATCTATAACTTAATTATTCCCTAAAGGTCCATTCTTTAAATACCATCATATCAGGGCTTAGGGTTTCAACATGTGAATTTTGGGAAAAGACACAAGCATTCAATCTATAACATAAATACTTAACAAATGTTCTTGGGCTTGTCAAAAAAATATTTTAAACTGATTTCCTGCAGCAGCCTATGATTGAAACATCTTTCAATTCATTTCTTCCTTTCATAAATATATCAGTAATATTAGTTACAAAAGAGTCACATCATTTGTGCATTTAGCTTACATTATTATAAACATAGACATTTTGGGAGACAAAACAAAAGGGAAGCAACTTAAATGTCTTGAGTGACTCTGCCTGCCCTATCGTGAAATGATATAACCAGAAGAATCATGAATTAGCTGTGCCTACAGTCAGTATTTGTTTCTGGAAGTTTCTTTCAGTGCAGAGCATCTTGCAGTGTGTAATTCTAATTTACAGATACAGTAGCCCACCCATATCCATGGGTTTGCTTTCTATAATGTCAACTACCCATGATAAACTGCACTCCAAAAATATAAAGATATTTTGAGAGAGAGCACATTCACATAACTTTTATTATAGCATATTATTTTAATTGTCCTATTTTGTTATTAGTTATTGCTGTTAATCTCTTACTGTGCTTAATTTATAAATTAGACTTTATCATGTATATGTAAGTAGAGGAAAAACATAGTACAGTATATGCAGGGTTTGGTAAAATTTGTGGTTTCAGACATTCACTGGGGTCTTCGAATATATCTTGCAAGAATAAGGGGGTCCTACTGTATGCATTTTCATATGCTATGTTATGGCATAGATTGTATACACAAGCGTATTTACACTGCATTTTATGTCCAACTTGATGGAGATCTAAGAACAATTTTACTAGACATGATTTTCACCCTAAGTGCTGATTTTAAGCCCTAATAGCTGAGTCAGACACTGCTCCACTGTAATCAATGTGTCAATGAGCCATCAAAATACTGTTTTACTTTGAATAAGAGGTACAGATAAAAAGTAGCTTTTAGTATTTACTCATAAGCAATGGGGAACAAGGAGACGCAGAGATCTGAGATTAGAACAGTATGTCTTGGTTCCTAAGACAAACACAAACATACCAGGACACAAAAAATCTAGAAGCAATAGCATTGTTCACCAGCGGCATCTGGGCAATCACTTGGCTTTTTTCTCCTGGATGAAGATATGACCTAGTGGCACTGTATTCATTTCAACAACCAGAGTGGACTGAATATTTGTGTACTTCCCAAATTCATACATTGGAACTCTAAGCCCCAGTGTAGTGACACTCACAGTGTTGTTGAGAGGTAATTAGGTCATGAGGGTGGGGCACTCATGGTTGAATTAGTATTCTTGTAAGAAGAAACATAACAAGCTTGCTTCGTCTTTCACTCTTTCTGCCATATGAGGATACATTCTGTAAACCGGGAAAAGGGCTCTCACAAAGAACCTGACCATGCTGGCACCCTGATCTTGGGCTTCTAGTCTAGAGCTCTAAGAAAGAAATTTCAGTTGCTTAAGACTTCCAGTCTATACTATTCTCTGTTATAGTATAGTATGCACTAAGATAGTATAAAAAATTATAAAGTCACATAAATGAACATGATAAGCTAAGGTGTAAGCACATCTTAAATGAATATAAAATGGATTGACTGTACCAAGAATTCTGTTTCTTAAACCTAGAGAGACTTGCTTTACACGGACAATAGCATTACTGAGTGGGTGATCACTTTAGGAATATGGTTGACTAAGCAAAGCTATTCTGGTATTGTCTGCAGCTGCTATACCTCTGTGTGGCTAATTCACTTTAGCTAAAATTTTGTTTTATTACTTTATTACATCAGGATCTTAATCTAACTCAGCAGTGGATGTGCAGTGATGTCCAGATATCTATACCCTGCCTGAAATGCATTAGTGGATTATCTGCCCAAAGGCAAGTACAGCAAAAATATTTTTCCAGACAATTTATTATACCATAATGATTTCCTCACCTGAGAAATTGAAAGGAGAAATAATTCTTGAAAGCATGAGAAAAATATCCTTGAAGACTCAATCATAGGATGTTAGTTCTCATAGACATTTCGGAGAGACAACCAAAGCCCCACAATATGGATAAAGGTCTGAGAAACAGAGGTATTAATCAATTCAAAGTCATCCTGCTAAGAGGCAGAGTTGATCTTGAATATCTTTGCTCAGCAGTTGCATCTACAAAGTCAAATGCCACTAGGCAAATTAGAACCTAGCAATGCAGCTACTTTCTTGCTTAAACACTTTACTTCAGTATACTAGAGCCTTAACATTTTATGTTTTGGGGAGTTCAAATCAAATTACATAAGAAAAAGGCTATGTAAGTGTGATTATCCCTGCTTTTCATTTTATTACTTTTAATAAAGATGGACAGTGGCCATATTCTAGTCTACTAATTAATTTTCCAAAGTCAGTTATTATTGCAGGGAGTACCAGGTATTATAGGGATACTCAGGTATCAACAGCATAGAAGAAGAATGGACAGTTTTTCCTGAAGACTGTTGAAATAATGGTGACAATAATGACACTGATAACAATATAATAGCTAATACATATTGAATGCTTTAGTACTTAAGTTCAAAGTACTTAATATATATAAACAAATTTTATCTTCAAAATAAATCTATGTTGTACATATTATTTACCTTTGAGGAAACTGAACAACAGAAGAGTTATATAGTTTGTGGAGAAAGAATTTGAATGCAGTAATTACTATTTAGAATTTATACCCTTAGCCATTCCTTGCTGAGGTAGTCCCATGCAAAGATAGGGAGAGGGAACACAGATTTCTCCTTTTCCTTTCTTGGTGTAGAATTTTAGTTCACTAAAGAGTCAATTTGCTAACTGGTGTGTTTGTATCCTGAAAGTTAATACTTCTCTCAAAGTAGAAATTCTCTGGAAGGGAGTAATTCATTCTCTGGAAAATTGTGGCACAATACATTAACATGATGCAAATAAGTTGTATCTATTGAGGTGTCAAGGTTTACATAAATAAGCATATTCCCTGTATCCCGTAGATAACAACATTTGAATAATGTAGTCAAAATAAATAAGACTGTGAGTGCATGGGAAAGATAATCACATATCAATTTACACATAATCGTAAACTTTTCTGCTGAACCTGATTATCACAACTTGAGCTCTCAAAGAAGAAGAGTCAGTTTCAAATTGCATCTGACTCAGCTACAAATTTCATTGTTTTAAATACAGCCATTTCCATCTCACATGTCAGAAAAGCCACCACAAGCGACAGGACCCATTTTCAGGAGGGGATTGATAGATGGGTAAGTTCTCAAAAACTCCCACAAGGATAAGAAGGTCCAACTAGTGTATAAAGAGGGATAAGGTAGTTTCCATTTTGTTTAAAGATATCTGTCTAAAATGCAATAATACATAGCTTCAGGTCTGGTGAAAGAGTAGTGAATACACTGACAATGAAAAAGCAAATAGAGTCATAGCCTTGGAGATGTGTATCAGAAATTTCTATTTCTTGAAATCAATAATTAGAAAATGATTCCAAATATAAGAAAAGCTTCATGCTCAAGGCCATATGACATGTAGTTGTGTGAAAGCATAAACTTCTTCACATACAAAAAATGAATAATCTATTAAATAAAGATGTTGCATTCATGTGAAGGAATACCACACAATTAATAAATTTTGTACTTAAAAAGTTAAAATAATAGAATAGAAAACTGTACAGTCTATATTCTATCATTTCTGTAAATTTTTATAGTCTTTTTAAAGATTTTTTAAAAATCTAACTATTATTTTCATTTACAGATTGGCATATAGTAACTGTACATATTTAGGGCATATAGTTTGATGTTTCACTGAATGCATGTATTATATAATGACCAAATCAGTGTAGTTACTATAACTATCACGTTAAACATTATCATTTCCTCATGGTGATAACATTAAAAATCTTCTATCTTGAAATATATGGTTCATTGTTCTTTGCTATAGTCACCCTACTGTGTAATAGAACACCAGAATTTATTTTTTCTAACTATAACTTTGTTACCAACAAAGTTTACCAACCCTTCCTGGTGCTCTTCGCACCTACCAGCTCCAGCCTCTGATAATGCCACTATTTTACTCTCTACTTCTAAGAGTTCAATGTTTTTAGATTCCACATATGAGTGAGATCACACAATATTTGTCTTTCTGTGCCTCCTAGACTATCAGAGTGTGCCCCCAAAATGTATTTCCATTTTAAGAAATAAAAAAGAAACTTTTAAAATTGTAATACTCAATATATGCCCACAAACAAACAATGACTACCAGTCATGTTTGACTTCTGCAATTACAAGAAGAGCTCAGAGTGGTTGCCATCAACGTCCAGACACTTCTGATTTTGATGAATTAAAACAGGACTTGTTGCAGTGCATGGCCTTCTAAATTTTTCCTTGTGCACCTCACACACAGTACCATGTACCTCAAACTTATCATGACTGCATGCAATTCTTAGGCATGTCGGAGGTTCTTTTGCTTACTCATACCTCTATTGTAGTTGCACTGCTTCAGCATTCTTGAATTTCAAACACTACTTCGAAATGGTCTTGCATTCCTCCAGACAACCATACTTCCATCATTTTCTTTCACTGTCCTGTCTTTCTCAACGTGAGCTAGTTTTCATTTGATTGAAGTCATCTTTTGAGCAAATGTCATACTACACATTGCTACCATAATTCAATTCAACTTTGAAAAGTAATACATGGATAACAGCTCTTAAAATGTGTATACATTTTTTGCACCCTTGGTAGTATTCTCCAGGTTCATCCATGTTGCTACAAATGACAAGTATTTAATTTGATTTATGACTGAATAGTATTCCATTGTGAGAGTGAATGTGTATGCATGCATGTGTGTTTGTGTACCTTATATTTTCCATATTTTTTCAACTGTAGATGGGCATTTACATTGATGCCATATCTTGGCGATTGAAAATAGCGCTGCAATTAACATGGAGTGCAGAGTGCAGATATTTCTTCAACATACCGGTATAATTTCCTTTGGGTTTAAACCCAGTAATGGAACTGCTGGGACATACATATGGCAGTTCTATTTCTAATTTTTTGAAAAATCTCTACTGTTTTCCATAATGGCTGTACTAATTTGCATTCCCAACAACAGTGCAAAACAGTTCCTCTTTCTCCACATTCTTGCCAATATTTGTTACTCTTTGTCTTTTTCATAATAGCTATTCTAACAGGTGTGAGGTAATATCTCATTATGGTTTTGATTTGCATTTCCTTAATGACCAGTGATGTTGTATTTTATATACATATATTATATATTTGTTGGTCATTTATAGGTTTTCTTTTGATAATTGTCTATTTAGGACTTTAGTTATTTTTTTAAATTGTTTTTTTTATGGCCAGTTGTATGAGTTCCTTATATATATTCTGGATAGTAACTCTTTGTTAAGTATATAGTTTGTGGGTTGTCTCATCACTCTACTAGTTGCCTCTCTTGATAAGTAGAATTTTGTTAGACAAATAGGATACCATTTATAATTTTGGTTTTTCTTGCCTGTACTTTTGAGGTATTTTAAAAATCCTTGTTCAGTCCAGTTTCAGGAAGTATTTCTCCTATGTTTTCTTTCTTTCTTTTTTTTTTTTTGAGTTGGAGTCTCATTCGGTCACACAGACTGGAGTGCAGTGGCCGCTTCCGGCCACCGCAGCCTCGACCTGCTGGGCTCCAGCGATCCTTCTGCCTCAGCCTTCCGAGTAGCTGGAATTACAGGCATGAGCTACCATGCCCGGCTGCTTTTTTGATTTATTTTAGAGATGAGGTCTCGCTGCCCAGGCAGGTCTCGAACCCGCAGGCTCAGGCAATCCACTCACCTCAGCCTCCCAAAGGCGCGGGATTACAGGCTGAGCCACTGAGCCCGTGTTTTCTTTTAGTAGTTTCATAGTTTGGGGTCGTACATTTAAGTCTTTAATTCATTTAAAGTTGATTTTTGTCTATAGTAGTAGATGGGTGTTAGTTTTATTTTTCTGTGTGAATATCTAGTTTTCTCAGGATCAGTTATGGAAGAGATTATCCTTTCTCTAATGTGCATTCTTGGCACCTTTATTTTTAAACAAGAGCTATAAATTTTGAGTTCTTTATTCTGTTCCATTGGTCTAAGTGTCTATTTGTATGCTACTACTATTCTGCTTTGGTTAGTATAAGTTTGTGGTATATTTTGATATCAGGTAGTGTGATGGCCCTAGGTTTATTCATTGTGCTCAAGATGGCTTTGGCTGTCCAGGATCTTTTGCATTTCCAAATAAATTTTAAGTTTGTTTTTTTTTTTTTTTAGTCTACATTCTCATTTTCCCCCTTTTATTCCATTTACTTTTCTTCCTCTCCTTTTCTCCCATTTATTCAAACATCAGGAAACTACATTGGCGGAACTTTGGCTTAAAAAAATACCAATGGTGAAAGTAGTTTTCTGTGAACTAATTGATCATTATTATTTCACCTTAAAGATGTAAACAGTGAGAAATAAAGGTGTCTAGCAACTTTGCCCAGGTATACAGAACTGCTAAGCCTACATGGTACCTTATCATGCTGCATCAAGCCTATCTACTGAATTTAATCCTCCACTTCCTCAATTATAAAATGATCTTCTTTCTGATAAATTCACATGCTTGTATAAATGGATCCAATATGATAAGATCATTTGATTTTCATGTTTATCATAAAAAGTTTGTCAGGTAGGTTAATAAGGTATTACAATTGCAGGATTTATGTTAATAGTATGATTATGTCGTTAATGTGTGTGAGTGTATATATATATATATATATATATATAAACAAGTTTGAATTAGAATGAAATTCTTTTAAATTAATGAAAAGTTAAAAAATATTTCCTTCAGTCACTTATAATTCACTTAGAATATTTATTGAGCAACTCTGCTGTTCAGGACCTTGTGTTTTACGCTCAAAATACAAAAATCAATAACTTAGACTCAATTCTCAAGAAATTCATTGTCATGAGAAACTTCCTTATCTCTCTCATTTTCTCTCTCTCTCTTCTCTCTGTCTCTTTCCCATACACATATTAAATCTACACATACTGTGGTAATTATACTAATAGTGATATGCTCAGTATTACAGAGGTACAAAGAATTAGCAAATACATCCTGTTCGTGAACAATTCCTGTAGAAGAGAAGAGAATGCCATAGTCAAACTACATGGTATTAACAAGAATTATCAAAACTCTTCTGGATATTGGCCAAGGTAAAAAAACAAAACAAAACAAACAAACAAAACTTATGGCTAAGACCTCAAAGCAAATACAACAGAAACAAAAATAATGTGTGACTTAATTGAACTAAAAAGCTTCTGCACAACAAAATAAAAAACCAACAGAGTAAATAAGCAACCTACAGAGAGGAAGGCATTATTTGCAACTATACATCTGATAAAAAACTAATATCCAATAATTGACAAAGAACTCAAACAAATCAGAAAAAAAAAGCAAATACTTCATTAATAAGTGGGTAAAAGACATGAACAGACATCTCTCATAAGGAGGAATAAAGTGACTAACAAATATGAAAAAAATACTCAACATTATTAATCACCAGGGAAATGCAAATTAAAACCACAATGAAATTCCACCTTACAACAGAATGGTCATTAATAAAAAATAAAAAAATAAAAAAAAGTAGATGTTGACACAGATGTGGTGAAAGGGACACTTAAACACTATTGGTGAGAATGTAAATTAATAAAGCTTCATGGAAATCAGTATGGAGCTTTCTCAAAGAACTAAATGTAGATCTACCATTTGATTAAGCAATCCTATTAGTTGGTATCTTTCCAAAGGAAAAGAGGTTATACAAAAAAACGCCTGCAGTAGCATGTTTATCACAGCATAATTCACAATTGCAAAGATGTGTAATCAGCCTAAATGCCCATGAACTTATCAGTGGATAAAGAAAATGTGGTATGTATATATACTATGGAATACTATTCAGTCATAAAAAAACAACAAAATATCTTTTGCAGCAACTTGGATGTAATTGGAGACTATTATCCTAAGTGACAACACAGGAAGGAAAAATCAGAAGGTAAGCTATGAGTCTGAAAAGCCACATAGAAGGGTATGATGGACATTAGAGACTCAGAAAAGGGGATGTGAGAAGGGGGGTGGTGATAAAAAATGATTTATCGGGTACAATGTGTACTAGGGGGTAATGGGTACACTTAAAGCCCAGACTTCTTCATTACTATATGATGTATCCATGTAACCAAAAACCACCTGTACACCTAAAGCTATTGAAATAAAAAATAAAAAAGGATAAGAAGAAAAATTTCAAAGACAAGAACACCTTAAGTTCAAAGTGAAGAATGGCAAGACAGAAATCTTGCCATCTAGTGTAGGCAAAAGAGAAAAAATGTGTTCACCTGCTAAAATGTTTAGATTTAAGCCAATAGAGGAATTGACAAGCTATCATACAAATTTTTCCATTTATCTCCATCTTGTATTTTCAACAGTTGCTAGAGCTCTCTAATGACTATATAAGAGATAAACTTTAGTGGATCAAATCATGAGCCAATAAACAGTTGGTGTAAGAGATGTGGAGAGCCTAAATTAGGAGGCATAAGGCAGAGAAAACAAATCTAAAACATAGTTAGATGAATCTACATGATAAAAGGTATACACCTTCTAAATGTATACATAGCCACAATCTTTTGTATATCACCTCAAAGGAGTTCAAAGATTTCAAAGTTCATCTTAAGAGTCTATCACTCCTCAGTGAAGGACCTTTGTCTACAATAAGCAAAACTGTGATCTATACCTGTGAAAATTATTTGGAATGAATGTGCAGTTGAAATTATTAAATCAGCATTGCTTTTAAATACTTAATCATTAGTAGAGTAAGCAAATGAAAACCAAATAATTCTCTTTAATCTTCAAGCTAATAAAGTTGTACATACTGAAAAGTAAAATAAAAATTCACTTTCTGTTCTCCCGGGTCTCCACTCTGAAGTGCCTTGTTACTGCTGACAAGACCTGCATGACTGACCATCTGCTCCTTAAGAGACAAAAACTGACATTGCTTCTAAGTTCAAAATGACATGCCAGTGAACTTTACTTTCAAATGGAACAATTGCTTTCTAGTTAAAGGGATTTCTCAAAAGGTCTAAAGATTTGCTGTCATGAAAATACAAGTTTTGCCATCATCTTTCCTCTTTCTTTTTTTTCCCTTTTTTCTAAGTAGCAACAGGCTGTAACTGCTATAAAGTTATTTATTTATTTTTGCTGAAGAAATTGGGATAATAATCACACTGTCCCCATTTAAAGCTTTATGAAGCTAGAAATTTGCATTTAAATGGCCAGCTGATGCAGAAAGCAAGTCTCTTAAATGTTTTCCATAATATTCACTATTTGATTTTGTCCATGACCTACTGTCAGTTACATAATAGTATGTGGTAGTTATGATAGCATACTGTAATGCCTACTTAACTTTATGTTTTCTTCACTAAACTGTAAACATAGGAGAGCGAGGGGCTGTATCTTATTTACCGTATGCGTAGTCTATAAATGTTTGCTGGTTTGAATGGATAAAATAAATCACAAAGAGCATTATGGTTACAAATATAAAGAACTGAAAAATAAAGGGCAGATATTAATCTCATTTAAATTCATTTGATTATCTACATAAGCAACAACATACTCCTCTTCAGTGCCCATGTCATTTTAGAGCCTTCATAATTTATACTGTGGTGGAATGTGATTGTGTCTAAAAACTCGAAAGGGAGGGCTAGAAAACAAGAGAGAGGAGGTAACAGATTGTGAGCTCAAACATGTAAGATCTGGAAATAGAGGCACAGAAGAGGAACACTTTTGTGTTTGTGTATAGTAATACAGCAAGTGTCTACCGACTTTTTCTTAAAGGAGCAGATATTAATATTTAATATATTAATAATATTTTAGGCTTTGTGGGCCATAAGGTCTCCATTGCATATTACTATTTTTTAATAACCCTGAAAAAATGTTAAAACCATTTTTAGATCAGAAGTTAATTTTTTAAAAGTAGGCTGTGATCCAACAGCAAAAACATGGTATCAGCCACACTGTCCATCGAAAGAAGACTGGATAAAAAAATGTGGTACATATCCACGATGGAATATTACACAGCCATAAAAAAGGACAAAATCATGAAGTTCACAGCAACTTGGATGGGCTAAGAATCTATAATACTGAGTGACCTATCACAGAAACAAAGAACTGAGTACCACATGTTCTCACTTATAAGTGAACTTTGAACAATTATCATAATACTATAAGGAATAGGATTGGTAGTAGTGGGAAACTGCCTGGGGGGGCACACCTCATCAGCAAGGGTACATTCATAATGAACATTTGTATACCTAACCCAAAATTGTACTTCACATCTTTAAAATAAAATTTAAAAAATTAAATTAAAAGTAGGCTGTGGTCTTGATTTGGCTTTTAGACTATCTAGTTCATCAACCACTGATATAAAGGATTAATATTATTAATGTGAAAATGTAGATTATTTGCATTTCTTTGCCTCAAAAAAGACAATTGGCAAATGAGTTGAAAGTAATTTTGCATTTGAAATTTTACATTAGCAAAAAAATGATGGCCAATTTTATTTTGAAGTCAATTTGGAAATGATGTTTTGGATAATTGTAATCTAGAATTCAGATACTCCCATAAATATAACTCTGCATATTCCATGTTAAATGGTAAAGAGAAAGAAAGGAAAATAGTCAAGAAAAATTAATCAGAACAATATTGACCCAGTTACAGGTGTGTTTGAAATGGCATGAGCAATGTATAAGAAATGATCTCACTAAAAAAGCCAGACATTCAAACAAACAGGAACTCACATATCACAGAATATTGAAAATGTCTAAAAATACAAATTGCATGCAAAAAAGCAATTTTCTATATGCACAATGTGCCTCACTGAACTGGAAGAATCCTTCTTTGTAAAGTCTCATCATTATTGCTGGCTAAGAAAGATATTGTATCCTGCATCCAAATTTTCTTTTCTTTTGATTCAGTCACTTTCCACATTGTAGAAGTGAATATGTAAAATAAAGGTAATGTACCTATTCTTTGTTCTGCCTATAAAATCAGTGCTTTATTCTCCAAAAAATATATGATTAATGTATTTTTTAATGAACATGCTATACCTTCTAAATGCCAAAAAATATAATTATCTTTTATTTCTCTGACTTATTGACTGAATTGTCTATTTACATCTTCACTGAAGATGCATCATAAAGACCTAAGAACATCAATTCATTAAAAAGCACTTAAACAGGATATATTTTCTGTTATCTAAATACCCCTAAGCATAGACAATGCTTGTGTATTACAAGTATAGAATAGACCATCTCTTAGAGAACTTTAAATTTTAGAAAACACTGAAATGGTTCTAAAATAACTCCTTAATTCTGAGAGAAGTAAATATCTAGGGGGAATAAAATGTGCTGCCCACCAAATAAAAAAATAAAGTGGCTAAGCAGAAATCAATCTTCCTATTTTTTGATTTTTTTCCTTTAGATAGCTAAAATTGTTAAAGTGGTTAAAGTAGCAATAATTGTTCATTTTGAAAAATTTTGTCCAGTTTGACAAGTAAATAAATGTTTAACTCTCTCCCTCCTTTTATTGTTGCAGAAACAAGAAGTAGAAAATAACTGTAACACATTTATGACATTCGTTTCTTTCTGTACATGAAACATACAATGAGAACACTTTATAGATGAATTGTGCCTTCACTGGGACTAGCTTTAGTTTTATGAAATTGGATAATTTGTCATAGTTTCTGCCCCTGGAAAAATGACAACTCAGAGGAAAACTAGTGGAAAGACTTTTAAAAAATAGTGTTAAAATACAAAACTGATATTTTTGGCACACACAGTATTTTAAAATACATAAATTAAAAAGAAAAACACTAAGTTACAAAAATTCTGTCATTGTCAATAAATATTGACAGAGTTTCAAATTTCAACAAAAACTACAGTTCATACTTTAGTGATATTATTCACTAAATACTCATTTTAAGATTGCTTTATGGTTATAATACTCTTGTCTAACCACCTATTTATTATTACTATTTATTAATATTGCTTTTAAAATAAACATGAACGCACGAATAATAAAAATATGCTTTATATATGATATTATATATAAATAATATGACATGCTTAAATTTTATTATATATAAATGATAAATACATATATAAATTTACTATTATTTTGCTCTCATACTATCTATCCTGTACTATGGCAACACCACTAAAAGCATCTACATACAAATTGGTATTATCACAGTAGTGGAAATTAGAAGAGATGTTCCTAAATGTGAGCAAAAATTCAAAATCAACCAATCATCAGATGTCCCCTTGTTCATTTACAGAATTGCAGCAACAAATTGTGGCCCAAAATTTTTAATTTACTTGTTATGTAGTGGTCAAAATGTAGTGTTTTTTCTTCACTCATTGCAAGAACATGGTTGAGGCCCTTGTAACAACAATAACAACAACAAAAACAGATTAACAAGAGAAAAGCATAACAAATTTATTTAACAAAGTTTTAAGTAACATGAAAGTCTTCAGAAGTGCAGACCTCAAAACCCAGAGAAGACTGTTTCTGAATGATAATTCTGACAACAGTTGTATATAGGAGTTGTGTAGAAATATGATTTTAAAAAAGAGTATGATCTAAAAATAACAAACTGTGGAAAACTCAGCAAAGCCTGTTTATTCAAATTTTCCTTAGCCTTCTGTGTAGCACACCTTCACCCTAGTATAGGAAAGGACACTGTTGGAAAAATGTCTTATGACTTATTTTCACAAGAGGTGGATCAGAAAGTGACCGTTTTAGGTTTCATGGTTTGCTTTGGGAAAGAGGAAATCTGGTTTCCATGGCCTGCCTTGGGGGCGAAGGGGCTGGAGAAAGGAAAGTGGGAGAAGGTCAGAAGGGCCTTGCTCCTGAGGCCCTTCCCATCTCCTTCAGTTCAAAGTACTCAGCATGCCAACCCAGGTGAAATGTTAAAATAATGTATATGTGCTTTGATAATTATTCTTTAATTTTTTGATCTCTCTATCATATGCTAATTTAAATCAATTATATCTGCACCAATCTTCAAGGAAAAGCTGTTATGAAACAAGTTCTTAAAACTCTTTGAGTGCAATTCTTTGTTTAATTTTTTCATTTCTAAATTAACCTGAGACCATTTCACTGCTGTGAAGATTAAAATTACATTTGGATATATTCATTAGGAATTTTCTATATTTAGAATATATTGTCAAAATTTTTTTGTGATTTACAAATCATTTTTAAGTATATTTTTGTTCTGATTGCCAAACTAACCATGTATGCTCTAAATAACGTAAGTGGAAAGTAATTACATTTAAAAATGATAATTTAGATGAGTAATAATTGACCTATGGCTATTTGCTGGAAACCAGGCAAGTAAGATTCAGCCTTTCCGCCCCAAAGGTGTAAAGAACATAAGAAATAGTAAATATTACAGACCAGGCATCTATGCTCTTCTGTCAAGAGCACCAATAAATTTTTTTGGCAAGAAACCTTGTGACAGTTTACCTCCATGTTTTCTGTCTTAAAATGTTAGACTTTATGAGCTACTTTTCTTCCAAAGGATACTCTGAGACCCTCGGAAAAACAAGGCACACTTTCCCTTTCTTGAAACCACCCACAGGGCCCACTGAAATTTGAGGTTAGTGTTGGGAACTGGAGAGAATCGGGTTAAACAAATCTTTTTATTCCTCCCTTTTCCCTAATCCTTCAAATATAAAATCTTTGTTACATTACTTTAGTTGACTTATGTCTCCACTCTTTTTGGGAAAGGTTAAAAAAACTAGTAAAAGTTATTGAGATAGAATTATAAATTAAACATTGCCTGGTCTTCAATTATGATAAATCCTTCATTAAATACTCATTATGGAGTCAAGACTCCATGCAATTATCTATTTTTTTTTTCTCATGGGAAGCAAATGGGATTGATCAAATTTTTTTTTGGTTTCTTTAAGGAAAAAGATATGACTTTATTTGGGTATTTTCCCAGGAGATAGATCTTACATATAGTACCAAAGTAAAAGAATGTCATTGCTGTAGACATCCTTTGAAAAACTGCTTTCATTAAAAATAATGTTAGCTTCATTTTCAAATGTCTTATACTGAATAAAGAGAAATATACCTCGTAAGGTACTAAATATGATAAGAGAGTTGTGATTCTTTATCGTCATGAGTCTTGGAGAAATTAAGAATGGGATCCAATTATCTTTTTTTGGACATTAGAATGGTATGGTATAAGACATACAAATAATTGTCTGTAAGGCACAGACACATTTACCTGTCTACCACAATTATCAGACCAGCATAGGTTTTGAAGTGAAAATGAATAATGCTTGTAGGAATCCCACCTTCAAGCAAAGAACTTATAGGAATATGAATCTTTTTATGTACTACTCGGTGCTTTATTTGAAGGGAATAAAAGGTCAATATAAGATGTAGTCTAATATAAGAGGAGGCAGCTCCAAATTTCCAAAAACTAATACATTTCTTCTTTTACAGATAAGGAAACTTAATGGAGAAGTTCATAGTCCCCATTTCCCCAAGTCTAGCTTTACTCTACAATCTCACAGTGTCAAATAAATATTTTGTTTTACAATTGCACAAAATATACCAAAATATTGACCCATTCTGGAAAAAGCAGGCTTAATTAAACACGGAAGCATTTTTCATCTGAGAAGTTTTATGTAACATTTGAGTTTGCATTATTATAATGTCAGAACGATATTGATGATCATTAATCCACCTTGAAACTCTACTTATGTACATGACATGCATAAAGATCATAAGTATATTATGCATATTATTATTAAATCTACAATTTTTTGTTTAGATTCTAATTTTGCAATCAAATTTTTGTTCTAATCTATTACTCCTCTGAAATAATCAGTTCAAAACTTGATTTATAAAAATTAAAAAAGGTATTAAAATAAGTGATATATTAATTTTTATAAATTAATTTTTCTTATTTAATATTTTAAATTTTATTAACTTACACTACTAAATGATGTTGAAGGGTTTCAACAAATGCCACTGCAAAATATGCTGTTTTGGTATACTGATTACACCAAACCAAGGGCACATGCGGAACAGCAAATGCAGGGAGGATTTTTCTCTGAAATTCCCTTATCTGCCTAAAGACAGAATTTTCTAAAGGAACCCAACTATCCTGAATTTCTTTCCTGGGAATCTGGGGATCTAATCAACCAGAGAAGATTAAACTTGATCCCTGAAGAGGGGACAGGGAGGACACTGTTTTCCAGTCAGACTTTTTCTCAGGCCATCACCTATTCTTCTGAGGGCCCCTCATTTACACTTTTCCTAAGTTAGCTTCAAACTCCCTCTTCTCTTCCCTATGAAGAGAGTGTAGAAAGAAAAAAAAGGATTGACCCCTGTCCACTCATTATAGGAGTTACAGCTGACACTTCTATAACAAAGGCAGGTTAACAAACAAAAGCAAAACACATTTATTTGATCATAGCTTTATGTGACACAGGAGCCTTCAGAATGAAGAGCTAAATATACAGGTAAAATTATACATTTTTATGTTTAGGTTCAACGAAGTATGAACAGCCATGTAGAAATGTTATTGAACAAAAACTTGGGTGTGATCTAGTACTGCTAGACAGAGTGGGAAAAACTCAACAAGCCCTCTCTTCAGATTTTTCTTGGATTTTCTGTGCAGTATTTCTTCCTCCGGGGTATGGAGATGGACCCCTTTAAAATGAGATTATTAATTTTTTTGTGGTCAGCTGTTACACAGAAAGGTAGGGGAAAGATTAGAGTAATATATTTAGGCCTTATGACTGGCTTTGGGAAAAGGGTTTCTAATTTCTATGACTTGCCTGAGGGAAAACAAGGGGCAGGAAACAGTAGGAATGGAGAAGCTCAAAGAGAGACTTTGCTTCTGAAACTGTTTCTTAGGTTTTCACTTCAGGATATTGTTTTCGGAGTTCCAACAAAAGTATGTGAGCTTTAGAATCTCACTGGGTTTTTGAATCTTCATTTTATTTCATTTCATGTGATACCCTTGTCTATGTAATACGTTTCTACAGTCTCTAAATTATGATGGTTCAATTTATAAGGTTTTGACTTTTACAATGAGTTTATTGTATCAAATGCATTTTTGACTTGTTATAATAGTTTCAGCTTACTATGGGTTTGTTAGGATGTAACCCCATCATAAGTCAAGAAGCACCTGTATACCTTTTCTCCTATTAATCTGCCTACTCTCAATTTTATTTTATAAACTCAGTTACTGAACCCTGAAAGAGTAGAGGGAAGGTTTCCTTTCCCTGCAGGGTTCTACAATCCATTAATGTTACATGAGTAGAAAAAGTGCCCAGATACTGGTCTGGAAATGATATTAGATCACTATATTTTTTGAGTTATGAGTCATAATTTTCTAAATATTTAAACTGTACTTTTGCCAACGATGCAATGTTAATGCTTTTTTCTTGTCAATGAAGTTTGTTTTCTTCCTCCTTGACAGGCTAAAAAATGAACCTATCTAATTTGCCAGTGAGAAATTAATCATTTTTAAGAGATAGCTTTAGAATACAGCTTAAGTAGGTTTCTTTTAAAAAATAATGAGTTACAATCTCTCAGTACCTTAGTCACTAAAATAATCACTTCTGAGAATAGAGGCAAAATGTGAATTTGCTTGGAAAAACTCACTGATATCTTTCATTATGGACAAACTAATTCTGCTGTACATCAGTGTTTGAAATTTTAGTAAAAGGCTTGTGGAAGCTAAAAGATTGGTGATTAGAACTGCTAAGATAGTCTCCCAATCACCTGAAAAATGTAATATTTTAGGTGCTGAGGTATAATCTAAGTTCCTTCAACCTTTGAATTTCTAATTGTATTGGCAAATTTGAATCTAGCTGATTCACATGAGAGTAAAAAAGTTTTCTGGAAAACTTCTATTATATGCAATGACTGCATCAAAATCACATAATATAAATACAGGATTTATGAGACATAACGTGACAGCAATTAGGCATGAATGTTCATTTGACCATGAGAGCTGAGTGAATCACTGGTGAGACAGGCATTAAGATAATGTACAGGGGAAGGTAAAATCATGACTTCTATACAGATATAAAAATAACATGTAACAATTAAATTTTCTACTAGACACGAAAGAATTTAAGTATCTATCAGTTATCTACTTACAAAGAGTTCCAAAATAGCTAAAATACAATAAATAACACTAGAACTAATAACCAGGAGGGTGTAATATTTGGACTCAGAAAACATGAAGGTCTCAAAAGCAAATGTTTTTCTTTGACCTCCTGCCCTTCTGTCTCTCAGTCCTATTCTTCCCAAGGTTAGCATAGAAACTAGAATCCCTTTTCCCAAAGTGGGTCACAGAAGCCAGAACCCCTTTTACCCAAAGACAGTCAGACTTACTTTGTTTAACTGTGGATTTCAAAGATGCCTATTCCAGAGAGAGACCTGCTCCACACCCAGAATGAAGGAATGCATGCTCAGAAAAACCAAGAAGAATCTAGACAGACATGCCTTACTGAATTTCCCCACTTAGGATATTAGCATTAGATTCATATCTTATTAAACCTAGGCATAAAAATGGAAAATTTCCCTTGTATCTTTTGGTCTTCATTGTGAAGACCAAAAGATACAAGGGTATTCCGGTGTATATACGTTAAATGAATTTGTATTCCTTTTTTCCGATTAATCTGCCTTTGGCAAGTGGATTTTCCAGCAAAACTTCAGAGAGTCAAGGGAAAAACTCTCTCTTGGTTCTTATATAATGTAGAAGAATGCAGTTTTCTACTGAGTACAATTTTTTTTCCTACACATGACTGCTTAATGAACAACTATAAACTGAGACTGATCGAACAGAAATAAAGGCTTAAGTACAAGGGAGGGTATAGTCAAGCTGTACTTACTGCATGCAAGTAAAAACATCTTAAACATAATGTCTATTCTAAATGTACAGTTTTGGAAACAGAACTATTCTTACTCTAGTTCCAAGACCTGTTCTCTCAACCCTGGTCTTTCCCAGTTTTAATAATAATAACAAAGTCTATCCTGCTATTCAAATCTTAAAACTAGGAAGTATCTATTTCTTTCTTTTTATCATCACTTACCTCAACTCTAACCCAAGACAATCCATCATCAAGTACTGGCAGTTGATTAATTAATTTATTCTAATCTGGTTTATTTTCAACTTCAGCTTGAATTATAATTTCTTTCTCGGCCTGGCTCGGTGGCTCAGCCTGTAATCCCGGCACTTTGGGAGGCTGAGGCAAGTGAAAATTGCCTGAGCCCACGCATTCGAGACCAGCCCAGGCAACATGGTGAGGCCTCGTCTCTACAATAAATAAAAAAATTAGCCGAGCGTGGTAGCGTGCCTGTCGTTCCAGCTACTTGGAAGTCTGAGACCGAAGGATCACCTGAGCCCAGGGGTCGAGGCTGCAGTGGCCGTGAGCGTGCCACTGCACTCCAGCCTAGGCAACAGAGTGAAACTCCAACTCAAAATAATAATAATAATAATAATAATAATAATAATAATAATAATAATTTCTCTCTCTTTTTAATCTATCTACTGGATACCCCTCACAAATTATCAACCTCCACTCCTCCATTCTTGTCTTTCTGTAATCTATTCTCCATAAACAAGCCAAGGTAATCTCTCAAAAGCTGTGTATCAAATTCTTCCATGTTTTAAATCAAAAGACATGGTTAAGGTTTAATATAAAATCCAAATCCCTCATTGTATACTGTAAGATCCCATAAAACCTGTTCCTGCCTGCATCTCCAATTTTAATTCTTCTCATTTGATCCCTTGTTCAACTTACTTCATACTTACTGAATTCCCTTTATCATTTGAACTTACTAGCCTAACTCCTACCTTTACACTAGTTTTTTCCTTTACTTAGCTCCCTCTTGACCTAGATTTTTAAACATCTGGCTTCTTTTTTATCATTCAAAGACAACTTCCTGAAGTCTTCAGAGCAACTTATTGCTGAATAAAATTTAAGATTATTTTATTTCTTATCACCTATCTTCCCTGTCCTGATATGTAAATTACCTAGGATCAGAGATCTTATCTTTCCTGATCATGGCTTAATATAAGCACACAAAGAAATATTCTAATAATGTTGCCCGTTAGTCAATATTAGTTGAATGAATTAATTTATGATACAGTATTTTTTTCTCAAGGAGTTAGATAAACTACATTTTTCTGATGAGGTGAAATTTCTAGGATTAAATACACACCTATTAAAGGAAGTTTAATTTAGACAATAGGTATCTAAGATCTTCAAGTACTGATAGCTTTAGGGCTATTGGGCAAAAATAAGTAGACTTGTTTTCTTTTAGGTCTTCTAGCATCTGACTCAAGAAAGACTAGCAGCAGTGCTGGGGACCAGCTCCAGCCGGGTTCAGGGTACCTCAAAGGTGGAGACGGTGTTGGTGTTTGGGGGGAAGAAGAGAAAAAGAAAGAGACTGGACTCCAGTCTACTGCAGAAGCAATGTGTGTTATTGGGAATTACAACAGGTCTTTTATACACAAAGTCAGATGTGGGAGGGGTGTCTCCCACCCACCAGAAACCTTAATCCATGAAAACTTAATCAATGATTGCCTTTAAACCCTTTTCATATGAAAATCTTAAAATCCCATAACAAAGGATAACCTAATCTGTGACTGACATATTCTATAAACCTTTTTTATACTAAGCTGATTGATTTATGCCATGTCAAACAATTCTATAGAAGCTTAAGTATTTACTTTACAAACGAAAGTGGCCCATCCCAGAATGTTTGGAATGTGACCCAGTCCAAATTTCACAGTGGGCTACCTGCAAGTAACCCGGCTGCATTCTTTCAACAAAATGGCTGTCTTCTAAAACTATATTCTACAATATACACCTTCAATAAATCCTAAGATCATGACCCAGAAGCCTGTGACCAATACTAAAGCTCTTAGATGTGACACGAGTTTGAATTATAAGTTGTGTGAAAACCAAAACTGCAGTTTCCGGAAGAATGGGAGCAATGAGCTTCTAAAGTTAGCTTGTGTTCATCCCGGTCTCAGAGTTTTTATGCTTTGAGCTCACAGGAGCTTAATCTGGTTAGTGCTGAGTAGAAAGGGGGAGGAAATGGGGTCAATAGCTCCCGAACGCATCCTAGTAGTCTCAGGGTCAACGGCCCTTCCTGATCCCTAACGCTTAGTGGGCCTCCATGGCCGGCTCCCAACACAGGAGTTTATTCTAAAGGAGTCAGATTAAAGTTCATGCTAGTACTCTAGGCTTAACAAGACTTAAAGTCGATAATAGATTAAGGCACCCTACATGGCAATGAGTTGGAATTACTGATTACAATTCAGCTAAATAAACATCTCTCAAGTATGTTTGGTAGATGAGAGACACATCAGTTTTCTAAATCCTAATAAAGAGATGACAGTTTTATATTACTTCTCCCAGGAGACAAAATTACAACAAATCCAATGGAAAGATCTTATTTGTCTTTTATTTGTGATTTTAGAATTAGGCAATACCTCATCCTAAAAAATAGACCTAGTGTTCTGATGAGGTGAACAGAGAAGTTTGGTTTTATAGGCAGAAAAGGACTGAAGAAAGCTTGCAGGGAACAAAAAACAAATTGAGCATTTCAACATTACTTTCCTTGTAAAAGTTAAAATAGAGGAGACTTCCTCATTATACTGGTTATAACTGGTCTGTTTGGGAATTTGGCTACAATTTCTTTCTTTCCTGCTTTCTTGGAAGGTCAGATAAACAACTTTGTTTCAGTTTGGTGAGTTGGAACTTTAACATGAGTGATCTTGGTCTGGTCTATTGGACCTACTGTAGCAAGCTTTTTCAAATCAATGGCCTCTTATAAGTTATATTTAATACTTCTCATATTCTATTTTGTTGTGCAGATCCAAGAAAGTTATTTTTGATGATGCACTTTGAAAAATGGGATCCTGTGAGAACATGAGGCATCATTATCATTATAATCACCGTATAATCTCATAATCTCCATTTCCTCAACAATATGTCTCAAAATACCTCTTTGATAGGTAGAGGTGTGTGTAAATAATTTTATTTTGCTGCTGATGGTAGCAATACAAGTTTCATTAGAAATTAATGGATGGAAGGATTCTGTTGATTTGTTTTAACCCTGTAATAGGATCTACAAATGTGCAGAACACTGATAGAGTGGAAATTTGTGTCAGGCAATGTAGGCCACCCATTTGCAGTAATATGGTAAGCCTACTTTACAAATATTTGAGCAGTGCTTAATTATTGCCAACCAACCAAAACTTAATTTAACTAACTGGAATAATTCACATCTATGAAAAAGTTCTCATTTGACTGATTATTTTTGTGTGACTAATTGCTTCCCACTCAGCCTAACCATTATCACTAAGCATATGTTTGATAAGGCAACACAAAACTTTCCTAGTTCATTTAAAATATTCTCTCCTGCCATATATCCATATTTTTAAATCAATAATAGTAACTATTTTGTATAAAAATAGTTACTATTGATGGAATGATTGCCAGGTGTCAAGCACCATGCTGAAAGCTCAAGATGCATTATTAATTATAGCTCACATTTGTGACAAGGCACCATTAAAAGTGCTTTGCAGCTATTACAGGCATTAACTTATTTCTTTCCCAAGAAAACCTTGTGTGATAAATACAATCTTCCCCCATTTATAAATAAGAAAATTGAGACAGATTGAGGAGGAAAAATATTTCTCTTCTACTCATATAGGTGGGATGGATCCATGTAACAAAAAGATGGAGTAACAAGAAAAAAGGAGAAAGAGAGGTTTAATAACATGTATACTTCATGTATATATGGGAGACAGCCAGATAAATGAGTAAATCTCAAAGTGGCTTTGCATTCAGATTTAAATATTATTTTCCACTGAAATAAATGGACTGGTTATGGGGAGATGCCCAGGAAAAGCACAGTAGACAAGAGTAAAGTTTGTTATGCAGATTTAATTTGGTGCCTTCTCGACTTCTCCATTAATAAGAGCGTATAATGATTTACAGTCATCATTCTCTTCTTGATGTAGAGAGGGAGACATCCTTGAAAATGAAGGTTTTCGTTGTAGACTTAGATATAACATTGGTCTGCTAGAGGCACAATAACATTACAGAGAGTAACGGCATTCACAAAACGAGAAAGAGGTGAAGCTGTGATAAAAGATGTGGTTTTACTACAATGCCGAAAAGTAGGTATTACCTTCAATAAAAAGACATTGAGATTAGAACTCAAAATGTTTAAGTGACTTGTCCTATTTGTGTAGTCCAAGACTATAAGTGAGACAAATGGCTCTAAAGTGATCGTTTCAAAATCCATCCCTTTGGTTAATCCACCCTTATTTGCTTTATATTATGAGAGTACAACATTACCTCAGTCTTCTCAATCACGTGACTCCTCTCTGTCAAATCATATCACAAGGGAAACCAGGGGTAGAATCAGTGTTTCCCAACAAACAAAAATTACCAGACAGAAGAATGTTTTATTCCAAATAATCATTAATGTCATATTGTATATTCACTATATTCTTGGGGCAAATACTCAACAAGTTGTGTGGGAACAACACATACCAGTTCCATTAAAGTCTTTACAGGGTCTGTGTTGGAAACTCCTTCTCACTCCTTGGAAAACAGTACCCCATTCCTCCTCTAAAGAATATTAGCATCTAAGTGGTCTTTCCTGCCTTGCCTCTGTATTCCTTTTTGACATTTGTTTCTAGAAAGAAACTTAGAAAGAGTTCCTGGAATTGAGGGTCAAAGCTCCCCTACCCCAGGGTGCTTGAAGTTACAAAAAAGTCACAAATTCATTGAATATATTATTTGTCTTTCCTTTTTCTTAGCGCTAATAATAATGAAGAGTTCTTACAAAAATGAGAACTAGTTATCTAAAACAATATTTTTCAGTCATACTGAGTTTTGTTATGAGTAAAAAGGTAGTAAATATTGAGGCAATTATGTTTTTGTTCTACAGATGTTTTCCAATCCCTGCTTAACCATGTATTCTTCTAAAAATTCACTCCATCCACCACCTTTCTAAAAGATGAGTGCTGACATGCCCATGTTGTAGACATCGCAGCTGATGCTGTAATTGACCATGCCTGTGTCAGGTTTAAGAACGCCATAACCCAAAATATGACATCTTGGGCAACTGAGAAAGCCTCAGAAACAAGGCCACTACCACCTTTCCCTACCTTTCCTTTACTTTTCTGTGTGAAACATGATCATAGATGAACTCTTTGACTTACTTCACCTAACTCACCCTCATTCTGGAGAGGTCTGACCCATACCTAAGGGAGAAGAAATGCTACAAAGAAAAATCAAGAAGAATCTAAACAAATAAGCCTTGCTTAGTTTTCCACAGTTTATTAACATTAGGTCATACTCCTTTCTTTATCTAATCACATTTCTATATTACTGTCTATTTTTCATTCACCCTAAGCATACAAATACACTATTTTCCCTGGATCTCTGTGTCTCCATTTCTAAAATCTTCCTTGGTATATAAAATTGTGTTAAATAAATTTATTATGTTTTTCTTTTGTTAATCTGCCTTCTGTTATACAGATGTCATCACTGACCCTTGCAAAGGGCAAGAAAAATATACTAACTTTGTGATCTATTTGAACTGGGTCAAGGAACCTGAATCCAAATTTTGAGAAAATTGTGTGCTCTGTTGACTCTGACTCAAGAATGAGTTTCACGACTTGTAGCTTGTTCTGGGGACCAGGATGGGTGTACTTGAAAGATTAGAATGTTAGGAAAGGTAATAAAAGAGTCTTAGAGTATCACTCAAATACCAAAGCCAGGAAAGGCAATAATTCATCTTAAATCCTTTCCTTTCCTTATTACAAAGATTTTTAGATTGGTTACTATTGACATTTTGGAGCATATAATTCTTTTTAATGTGAAGGCTGTCATGTGCATTGTAGAATATTTAGCAGTATCCCTAGATTCTACCCACTTGATGCCAGTAGCACCCACTACCCACTCCTGACAATCAAAAACGTTTCAAGAGATTGTGAAATGTACCTTGAGGGAACAATCACTCCCAGATGAGAATCACAGCCCCACAGATCATGAGCCAGTAGATAAATATATACAGAAATCAAAAGAGAAGATGAACAGTCATTCTAGTAAGACCAGAATATGGTTTTGTGTAAATACATTTTTAAAAATCAAGAAATGAAGATTTCTTTATTTTCCTCTAAACCAAAACTATTAAAAAACAGAAAAAACAAGAGAAAGAGTGAATATGAATGAGGTGTGGATGCTCAGAATCCCTGACTTCAAATTCCTCGGTCAGATTAGTCACAGCTTCTCAGTAAAGGATTTGTTCTAAGAGAAGAGAAAAATACTTTTTTTTCCTCCCACAGAGATGAAATTTCTATCTTATATATGAGATTAAAATACTAGTTAGGGAGAAAATATGTGATGTAGAAAGGGGACAAAAATAATCTAAAGAAGATGAAATATACAATGGACAAGCTGAAAAATGAAGACATAGAAAATAAAAGAAAGGAGACAATTTCCATTGGTTGGAATGAGGAATGGGGTGGATGAAAACAGAAACAATGACTCAGACATGAAGAGAAATGTTTATTATTTCTAGGCCTGGGCTTCTGGTTCTAATCAAAGTTTATATGTTCATACATTCATAGGAAAATCATTTTTTCCTTTGAAATAATCCTACTCAATACCTCCTCTTTGCAATCAAATAGGTTGGATGCAAATGTTGCTATTATTATCATTTGTATTAAAAAGAAAAGTGACTAGTCAATAATGTCAGTTCTATTCTTTTTTTTTTTCAATAATCAATATTTTTTTATTATGATGTTGTGGGGTACAGTTAAGGGTTAGGTATACAATTACGTTTCATTCAGGCACCCTATTGATTAGAGGTGCTTCCCCATCCCCAGACAGATATTTGCTCGTTAATCCCATCTCCCCCCCCCAATAGTTTCCCACTACTGTCAGTCATTTTCTTGTAGTATTAGATTGAATGTTCAAGGTCCATTATATGAGTGAGAACATGTGATACTCGGACCTTTGTTTTTGTGAGAGGTCACTCAGTATTATAGACTCTAGTTCCATCCAGGTTGCTGCAAAATTCATGATTTTGCTGTCAGTTCTATTCTGAATACACATCATTTTCATCTAACTCTGAGGAAACTGATGTTGATAGCTTGATAGGGATTGCATTGAATATCTAAATTACTTTTAGTTATATGGTCATTTTAACAATGTTCGTTCTTCCAATCCATGAGCATAGGGTGTTTTTCCATTGTGTATGTGCTTTACAATTTTTTCATGAGATTTTGTAGTTCTCCTTTCACCTTGTTGGTAAAACATATTCCTAGGTATTTTAGCTTTTTGGCTGCTATTGTACATTGAATTGCGTTCTTGATTTGATTCTCAGTTTGGTTGTTATTGGAGCATCGCAGTGCTACTGATTTGTGTGTGCTGATTTTGTATTCTGAAACTTTATCGGATTCATTGATCAAGTCCAGGAGTCTTTTAGAGGTGTCTTTGGGGGTCTCTAGTTATAAGATCATACCATTGGTATAGAAGGATAGAATGATCTCTTCTAATTTGGATAACTTTTTTTTATCTATTTATTTTATTATTTTTATTTTTTTCTTGTTTGATAGCTCTGTGTAGGTCTTCCAGTACTATGCTGACTAGTAGTGGTGAAAGTGTTCTGGTTCTGACAGGAATGTACTCAACTTTTCTCAGTTCAGGATGACATTGACTGTGGGTTTGTCGTATGTGTCTTTTATTATTTTGAGGAATGTTCCCTCTGTGCCTATCTTGCTGAGGGATTTTATCATGAAGGGATTCTAGATTTTGTCAAATTCTTTTTCTGTGTCTATTGAAATTATCACATAATTTTTGTTTTTAATTCCATTAGTGTAGTGGATCACTCTTATTGCTTTGTATATGTTGAACCACCCTTGCTTCCCTGTGATAATACTATCTTGGTTGTTGTATATATTTTTTTAATGTGCTGTTGAATTTGGTTTGCTAATATTTTGTTGATTATTACATTTGTGTTCACAAAGGATATTGGCCTGTGGGTTTTTTTTTGTTGTTGTGACTTTTTCTAGCTTTGGTATCAGATTTATAATGGCTTCCTAGAATGAATTAGAGAGGAGTCCCTTCTCTTCAATCTTGTGGAATAGTGTCAGTAAAATTAGCACCAGTTATTTGAAGGTCTGGTAGATTTCAGTTGTGGGTCCATCAGGTCTTGGACTTTTTTCTTGTTGGGAGATTTTAAATTACTGTTTTAATCTCACTACTTGTTATTGGTCTGTTCAGGCTTTGTATTTCTTTCAAATTTAAGAATGAGGGGTTGTATGTTTCCAAGAATGTATCCATTTCCTCTAGATTGTCTAGTTTGTATAGAGGTGTTCACAACAGCCTCAAATAATCTTTGGAATTTCCACTATATCAGTTGTAATGTCTCCATTTTCATTTCTGACTGAGAATTTGAGTCTTTCCAATTCTTAACTAACCCAGTTAGTAATCTATCTTGTTTATCTTTTCAGAGAATTGAATTTTTGTGTCATTGATTCTTTGTATTATTTTCTTTTTAAATTTGTTTTATTTAGTTCCGCTCTGATTGTTACCTATTTTCTTCTATTAGCCTTGGGTTTAATTTGTTCATGATTTTCTAGTTCCTTGAATTGTGATGTCAGGCTGTCAATATGTAATTCTTCAATATTATTATTGTAGGCCCTAGCACTATAAAATTTCCTCTGAGCACAACTTTGGCAGTGTCCCAGAGGTTTTGATAACTTGTTTCATTGTTATCATTCATTGAGATGAATTTTTTTGTTTCCATCTTTATTTCCTTGTTGACCCATGAATCTTTCAGGAGTAGATTGTTTAATTTCCATGTTTTTGTTTGGTTTTGTGAGTTTTTCCTAGAGTTAATTTCTAGTTTTATTCCACTGAATCTGAGAAGATGCTTGATATGATTTTGATTTTGATTTATGTTATTGAGACTTGATTTGTGGCCTATCATATGGTCTATTTTGGAGAATTTTCCATATGCTGATGAGAAAAATATATATTCTGTAGTTTGTGGATGGAATGTTCTGTAGATGCCTGTTAGTTCCATTTGTTCTAGAGTCTGGTTTAACTCCAATGTTTTTTTGTTGACGTTCCGCCTTGATGATCTGATGAGCTGTCGGTGGAGTGTTGAAGTCTCCCACTATTATTGTATTATTGTCTGTCTCTTTTTTCTAGGTCTAGTAGAATTTGTTTTATAAAGCTGGGGTCTCTGGTACTAGGTGCATAAATGTTTAAAGCTGTTATGTCTTCTTGTTTGATTGATCCCTTTATCATTATGTAACCATCTTTGTCTTTTTTGACTGTTGTTAATTTAAAGTCTGTTTTATCTGATATGAGAATGGCTACTCCAGCTCATTTTGGATTTCTATTTGCATGGAATATTTTCCCTACCCCTTTACTTTTGCTCTACAGGTGTCTTTGCAAGGAAGGTGGCTGTCTTGAAGGCAACAGATATTTGGGTTGTGTTTTTTTAATTCATTCTATATCTTTTTAGTAGGACATTGAGACCATTAATGTTCAGAGTTAATAATGATATGTAAGATACTATTCTATTTATCATACTGGTTGATATCTGATTTTATTTATTTATTTATTTTAAATTGTGCTGGTATTCCATTAAGATTGTGAACTTTCCAGGGTTTTTTAAACCAGTGTTTTTTAACCTTTTGTTTCAGTCTTTAGAACTCTCTTGAGTAATTCAGGTAGAGCCAGTCTAGTGGTGACAGATTTTCTCAGTGTATGCTTCTCTGTGAAGCAGACATTTCTCCTTTATTTATGAAATTTGGTTTTTCAGGATACAAAATTCTTTGGCTAACTATTATTCTGTTTGAGAAGATTGAAGATAGGACCCCAATCCCTTCTGGCTAGTAGGGTTTTTTTCTGAGAAGTCTGCTGTTAGTCAGATTCGTTTACCTTTGTAAATTATTTGGTGCTTTTGTCTCACTGCTCTTAAAGTTCTTTCCTTCATATTAATTGTGCATAACTGGATGATCATATGGCTTGGGGATGACCATTTTGCAATAAATCTTCCGGAGGGTCTTAGGACTTCTTGTTTCTGGATGTTTACATCTCTGACAAGGCCAAGAAAGTTTCCCTCCATTATTCCCTCAAATAGGTTTTCCAAACCTGTTCCTTTCTCTTCTTCCTCAAGAACTCCTATAATTCTTAGGTTTGAACATTTTACATGAGTTTATAAGAAGGTAATGTTCAGCATACAGTTAATTAATCAAAGGCTACTTTACAATATTTAATATATCAAGCTATTTACTAAGTACATATCCACATTTTGAAGAAAAAATAATTGGAAAAACATTTCATTGCATATAATGTAAACATAAATTTTAAAGCAGTATCTCTCCCAGTTATCATAAGTTTCACTTAAGAAGTTTAGCCTGGTTTATTTACAATTTAGTATTTTTCAAAGTCTATGACAAAGAATCTTTTTTTTCTCCTCTAGTCCATAGCAGATTGATAAAGTTTGGAAAATACAATACAAATATTGTGACAATATCAAGTTGCTTTATATTCCTAATGCTACCTCTCATTTTATATACTTACTAGTGACAGACAAGTAAGAGAGTTCTCAGACCAACAGTTGTTCAAGAATTAAACTTTGTCTAGTACTGTTTCAAATTATGCTGTTAGGCATTTTTCAATATTTTAGCATGTGAAGCTTTTAAAAATACTTTTCTTTTGGGATTAAAACTCTAAAAGAGTATAATAATATCACTTTTAAAAGAAAACAATGAAAATTAATTTGAAAACAATATCAGATTGAAAGTCAGACTAGGAGAGGAAGGTTCTCTAAAAGAAAATTGTAATTTGGAAAAAAAATTAAAGTGTTTATCTTCTGAGTTAATGCCATATTAATGAAAGTCTAACTTCTGGCAGTAACTTGCAATTACATTTATTTATTTCATCCTTTTGTTTTGTTTTGTTTTTTACTTTTGCTAAAATACATTTAGTAAGAAGTTTGTCTTTGGATAACTGCCATCCATACTAAAATAAACAGTAATTAAACTTGTTAGTAGTGTCTTTAAGAGTGTGCTAATGTTACTCACTAAAAGCTGGATGAATTTTTTTTCAGTCCATGTTCCATGGTGGTTGCATTTTATTATGCAGATGTTAACCTAGGTGTTGGCAGATTACACAGACTGTCCTCCCAGAATACTTATGGAAAGGATGTGTGTGGACCTGGAGACGAAGTGGGTGAACAATACTTGGCACTTAAAAAAATCAACAAAGAGCCTGTTTGTCATGGATGACTTTAAGTTTGCGTAAATGATTCTCACCTCCTCATGGAGGATGAGGATGTGATTTTACCATCAGTGATTTTACACTTGGAAGAGGTGATTAAACACCTCTGGTCTACTGCTCCCACTACGGAAGAATACTTTTACTTTCCTTCTTGCAACAAGCCTAAAGTTTATGATACATTAGAGAGTCTCTTGCAACTAGATGATGTTTTATTTGCTGTTCTATTGTTCATCACTAAATTTGGAATTTTAGTTAAAGTGAACACAGTTTTCTTTTTCAAATGATTTCCAGTTTACTACTAACATGTTTGCTCTGCTTTATTCTCAATGAAGCTCATACTATTTATAACTCCAGAAGTTTTTGAGACTCATCATTGAATGAAAATTAGTCAAAAGCCATTCATATCTCCTCCAAAAAGAGGTTATAAGAAAAGTGAAAAATCTTGGATCTCAGATTATTAAATATTAAACTCTTCTGGTTGATTAAAAATGCATATCCCAGTTTGACAGAGACAAAGCTGATAAAAGGACTAAATTCTCTGGATAAGCTTGATGAATCTAGTTTTGTAGAGAATGCAAGAATTATCAATGGTTATATTTTAATTTAATAAAATTAAATCCAAGTCTCAGCTTCAAAAATCTATTGGGCTGGCAGGAAATTGCAATCTTTTCCATTATTGGGTGCATCATGTTCCTTCGTAATTTAGGACTTTTACAGAGAAAAGGCTTTATATTGTAATCTGCTGTGGCTACGGTTGAAATCCTTATTATGCAAGTTAGTATTGAACAACTTTTTGCTTTTACGCTATATATATATATATATACACCTAGGAATGTGCACTGAGACCGGAAGCCTTTAGAAGTCTACCTCCAAGCAGCTCCCTGTTCCCTCCAAAATCCTTTTACTTCTTCAGTGTGCACCTTTTTAAAACTCCGAGTTCAATCTGGGGACTTGACATCATCTTTTCAGAATACTTAGTCTTTAGAAAACAAAATTCAGGAGGGGAAAATGCCTTACAAGAAACGTCTGCAGATGGCATTGAAATACAAACCTTCTCTCAGGCGCCAGAATGTAAGAGATTTCTTGATATTCTTGTGAAATGTGGTGGGGAAGAGTTTAGAAAGAGAAGTAAGAAAGAAATGAGATATTTTCATAAGTGATTCTTCAACTATGTTTGCATGATTATAAATACTGTAATTCCAAGGAGAACACTAACTTACATGGAAACCTCTTGCATATTTAATGAAATGTTTCCCTTTGGGTAGACAAGTTACAAAAGGGGGCACCTTCTGGGTTGCAAAAATAATGAAAGGTGCCCCTTTCTTATGGTTGACATAGCCCGATCCAAGGGCTTTCAAACTGTGGTGAAAAGTGAATTGGACTTCAGCTCCCACTTGTGCTCATTTTTCCAAACTTTCAACATTCCCTTTCTTGTTTTAGTAGTAATTGTATTCATTAATTAAATAATTATCTTCACCATCATCAACACTATCATCATTATCATCATTACATCAACACCATCATCATCATGTCATCATCACCATTACCTTCATCAATTAAATCTAAATACTTTGTGTCAGTCATTGTTATAAGTGCTATATTTGAAGAATGGCTTTTACTAAACTCTAAAGATGAGCCCCTAAAGCAAAATAATGGACATATCACTACTATGTTCCAGGTAATATTCTAAGCCCATTTAAATTTTGATCATTTTATTTAATCTTACAACTCTATCAGGTAGGAACCATTATTATGACTAGATGAAAAACTGAGGCATAGAAAGATTAAGTTCAGTAATGAGAGTTTCTCAACAGACCTACCTATTTAAAATGTGCCATCTCAATTAAGCACTTACAAATTACTATAGAATAAAGAGGACATCACTTTTTTTTTTTTTTTTTGAGTTGGAGTCTCACTCTGTCGCCCAGACTGGAGTGCAGTGGCCGCTCCCAGCCACCGCAGCCTCTACTTGCTGGGCTCCGACAATCCTTCCGCCTCAGCCTTCCAAGTAGCCAGAACTACAGGCGTGCGCTACCATGCCCGGCTGATTTTTTTGATTTATTGTAGAGATGAGGCCTCCCTGCCCAGGCAGGTCTCGAACCCGCGGGCTCAGGCAATCCCCTCACTTCAGCCTCCCAAATGAGCGGGATTACAGGCTGAGCCACCGAGCCCGGAGGACATCACTTTTTAAAATAACTATTTTAAAATTATTCTATGCAGGGATGTATGAATGTCCAAAGTAAACTTCTCATGTAGACAAAAAAGATATTTTATCCCAGATCAGTGAACAATTGACACCCTTAGTATGTGAGGTATTTTAAGTTATTTTTTTCAAATATTCATTAAAGTAAATCCCAAACTGACTCATCATATTTGTGGTTCCACTAGATTTAATTATATAAAGTCATCTTTATAAAACACATTAGGGAAAATACGAGGCAATCTAAATAAATTATGAAAAATTGGAAGTTACAAATATATTTGGCAAAAACTGTAATGGATGCATATTTTCCCAGATATTTAGTAAACCCGTTTCTCACTACTGAATGGGCGAACTTCTGGATATGTGAAAATATGATGGAAAATGGAAGACTGGCCTTCAAAGGAGACCGGATTCACTCTCGGGAATGGGGATTTCAGAAAGAATATCGCACATTACTATGAGACACTTTTGAGAAAAAAGGAAATTATTTTTACTAAAACAAAATTAGTGAATTATAAAATCCACTTTCAAAATTGGAGGCAATTTTGTCTCACCTTCACCCTAACAAAGTGGGTGGTAATGGCAGAAATATTGTCAAGGGTCAAATTGAACATAAATGTTAGACATGTCCGGTTTACCGACTATAGATGCCATTTTTTGTTTCAATAGTATATGTAAAAAGAATATATATTTCTTATGAAAATGTCAATCAATAATTACATGCATGAAAATTAAAAGAAATATTTCTACATTTACTACTACGGTGTGATCCTTGTAATAATTAGGGGTATGGTCTTTCAGACTTTTCTGCACATACACATGCACATATGTATAAATATACACATTTTTCAACAAAATTGTGAGTCTACTCTAAAATCCTTCACAGCTTGCCTTTTTATTTAGCAACCCATCTTGAACATTTTTCTATGTGAAGCCAGATAGATCTAACCTCATTTGCTTTAGTAACTATATAGTATTTCACCTTACAGATACAGCATTACTGACTTAACCAATTAACTGGCATCTGGGTCATTAAATATTTTGGATAGACAAACAATAAATATTTAAATAAATAAAACTATTAAATTTCTTACACATTAAGGGTGGTAATTGTTCTAGGAGTTCAGATAAAATAGCCTTTGCACAGATGAATTGTTCATTCTGGATACTCATAAGAACCTTGTATAAAATAACTTTAAAAATTTTAAAGCAATGTGCCAGAAGATGGTTTATAGCAGGAATCTTTAACTTTTTTAAATTATAGATTCTTTCTGAAAATCGGATAAAAATCTATTTACTTTCTTCCCAGAAAGTTGTGCCATTTTGCATTCAGTTTAAGGGCTGAAATTTTTAATGTTTATAAGTAAATAATGCCTTGAATTGTAGAGAACCAAGATTGGACACAGTGAAAATGATGATTACTACAGTGCTTAATTATGGTAGCAACAGTTGGACTAAGAGGAAATAGGTTGATGAATTATAACAGGGAAACTGTCAACATTATTTAATAATCAGATGCATAGGAAGAATAAGGAAAATGATATACTCAAAAATGACTTTAAGTTTTTTTTTTATTCTCAGTGAAAGATACATTGAGGATTTTTTCACTTGAAAACTAGGTCATTTAGGGAAAAGAAAGTAAAATACCCTATTGCCAAAGAAGTGAGAAAGGCAGATATATAATATGGACAAAGACCTTATTATAGAGCCAAGACTCTTCAAGAATCTGAAACACAGGGGCAATAATTTCTACATTGAGGGGAAAGACTGTCCTTCCAAGCCAACTGATTTTATTTACCTAAAATATCCAGATGCAGCAGAATCCTCATTTAATGTGATTTGAACCATTATGTTTCAGGGAGGCAGACAAAGGAGCCCCTAAAATAAAACTTGCATTCTTTGAAAGAAGTGCAAATTGAGATGAACTAAAAGGAAACAATTTCATTGATCTAAGAGTGTCAATAATTCACAGGTCAAGATCATGAACAATCCACCCAAGTTGACCTGTAAATCAATGTTGTACCACCAGCATTCCATTGCTTTCAATGTGATGTTTGTCCTATGTTTTCAATAATCAAATCTACTGATAAGGGATTTGGTTGCAGTTTCCAGGAAAAAAGCTCATGTGTGGTTTTACATTATTAAATTAAATTTAAAAATGCAAAGTGTTTGTTTTTTTCTTCTAAAAAAAAAAGTTCCCAAATGTTTCTATATCTTGCTGAGTACTAAATGGATAGTATTAAGATTGAAAACTAATGATTAAAAATGCAAAAGCAGATAATATAATTCTGGTAGTTATAAAAGGAATGGTTAGGAGACAGTGTATGGAACATTGCAGAGTCTACGGATCGTCATCATTTGTTGGAAACAGGCAATCAACAGGATATATTACCCTGAAAAAGAAGTAAAATATTTTTGAGCAATTACTTTCACCCTTTCTCACAAATTAATGGAATACAAGCAAATATGTGTGGTTTGCGTGTTTTCCAAAGACTTACAGATTTAATAATATAGAGAAAAAAACTCATTTATCCTTTTATGAGTCCCAAAGTATGGCTGTTCATAGGTGGAATTGTAAGAAATAAAAACACGACATATTCACTCACCACTTCAATTATTTTAATTGTATATCTCTAAGTACATTTGTTTGATCATTTTTTCAGATTGCCATTCTTTTTAGTTATACACCTCTCTCTTACTAGCAGAATTCACTGTAGAAAAATATTAAATATTTTTCAATTACTTCCAATTTTACTGTGTGAAAAGTCTCCAAGGGTGGTTTTGGAAGTAGAAATTGATTTAAACACAGTATATCTTATCATATCTAACTATTCTTACTTATCACCCACTATTTCTTAAGTCAGAAAAGCACCAGCAATGAAACAAAAGCTGTACCCAAAAAAGTGCTCCCCCAAACTGCTGTTAAATTGTTCAGTGAAGCAAATCATATGGTACATGTCATCGCATTTTTAAGGAGAACTATTAAAATATTCTCAAAACAAAAGAAATATGTCTGTGTTTTCTAGAATAATCATATATCTGAGATTAGAATAATAATCTACTTCAAAAAATAAATTTTAGTGTAACTAATTTTTTTTAACTTTTAAATTTTTTTATTTTAAATTTTTGAGGTACATTTCAGGGTTAGGTATACAAATATTCACTGTGCAGGTACCCTTGTTGATGAGGCGTCCCTCCCTTTCCCGATGCTGGAGAGAGAGTGCAAACTGAATTTAAGTTTATGACCTTTCAGTGGTATTTGAGGTACAACAGGCCAATATTCATAGCAGGAGGTCAAGTTCAGAAAACCAATTAGAAATTGTCATATTCCTGTCTTTAGATAGTTTGAAGACAAATCATTCCTTCAGAGGCATGGACTGAATTTGTACCACATGCCAGGAGCTCTGCTAGAAGCTGAAAATATAGCAGAAACACAAGAGAAAAGTTGTTTGCTCTTTTGGATTTACTATCAGACAGTTCAATCCTGCCTCTGCTATCCATCCATTGCCTCTTCATTCTATGGAAAGGCCAATATATATATATAAAGCCCAAAGGCCACTCAACAAACTCTACTGTATGGCGCCATTAGATTAAACCAGAAACGTGAGCCTTGTGAAAGCATTTTAAAATAACCTACTTGGAGATTTCCATTTATGGGTGAATGGAGTAGGCATCTTTCCCCTACTTTTTTCTCGCTAAATGCAATGAGTAACTCTGGATAGCATGTGCAAAAACAGGAAGTCTCTGAAAAGCAGACCAACTAGTGACCTAGGGACATTGGGAAAACTAAAGTGGTAACTTTCTGTTTTTGTTTGTTTGTTTTAACTATATATATCCTAGACTGGAGTCAAAGAAAGCAACAACTCAGAAATATACCTGGTACAGACCAAAAAAATTCCCATCAGGAGCCTATCTGTCTAGTCTAAGGACCAAGAGTGGAAAGCCTATGAGACAGAAACCTTTTAGACAAGAAGTACTTTACTTTACTTAAACAACACAGAAAAAAAAACAATGGCCTCATCCATACCCACATTAGAAAAGAATGAATGAGGAGCCAGACTTTACCACTTTGAAGTTCTTATGAGGTGCCGCAACACTCCTGTAGGGATGGTTTCAGAGAAAGTCAATTAGGGGGGCTGGTCAGTAAAGAGCAGCATCCTTACAATCTCATTAGAAAGCAAATGGGGAGTCTGAAACTCCACTCATCCTCTCCTTACTGTGGTAGTATTAGAGAAGCACTAGAGTAGAGTGAGGACTTGTACTGTCATCCAGCGGCCACAAGTTGACCTCACCACAATGTCAGTAGAGACTATAAGGAGAAGCCATCTCTAATCTCCACCCCGGCAGTAAGGAGACACGTACCTTTCGGGTGTTAACAGAGATTGAGTGAAAAACCTGCACTTGTTCCTCCATTGAAGAGTAATAAACAATACTCTCTATCTTTTCCGAGCAATGTCAAAAAGCTAGTTAAACCTAGAGGCTTATAATACAAAAGTATCAAGGTTTAAAAAAATCATATTATACTACAAAAAATAAATATCTAATACTGAGTAAAAATGAAAATTGGGAGATGCAAACACTAAGATGTATGTTAGACAGAGATGTTAGAATTAACTGGCAAAGACTTTAACGCAGCCATGAGAAAAATGCTCCAATAAGGAAATGCAAACACACCTAAAATAATTGAAAAACTAGAAAGCCTTGGCAAAGAAGCAGAAAACCTAGGTAAAGAAAAAAGATAATATTAAGAAGAGCCAAATAGAATTACTAGAACTGAGAAATCAGCCACACTCACTTCTGACACCAATTATGAGTTCCAAAGACACCAGGGCTACCACTGAATTTGATAATTTGCTAGAAAATTCACAGAACTAACTGAAAGCCATAATACTCATGGCTGTGGTTTATTACAGTAAAGGGATTCACATTAAAATCACTTAAGGAAAGAATTGCTAAGGATAGAATCTAGGAGGGTTCCAAACCTGTGACTTCCAGTTGTCCTCTCCTAATGAGGTCATGGACAGTGTTAACTCCTCCCATCACTGATGTGTGACAATATACACGAGTATTTTCATTCGGGAAGATTCATCTGAGCCTTGATTCCTATAGTTATAATTGGTCCTCCGTCACATAGACCTGGCTGACTACTCAGATAGGTAAACTCAGGTTCCAGCTGAGTCATGCTGAAACCTTGTGATCCAAAGACCCTGTTCTAAATCCCAGATTAGTAGGTTATCCTGTGTGGCCCAAAATTCCAACCCTAAATTACATTGTTATATAATCTGGTGTCACCTAAAGTATCCCCAGATTAGCAAAGACGTTTTTATCAGGTATGACATTCCAAGGGCACAGATTTCACCTCTCAGAATCTTAGATCAAAGGCTAGACCTCTTTTTGGTAAGGTAAAATTGTTTTACTACACAAATACCTACAGAAACCATTGAAATAGCATGGCAGGAAAAAGAAAACAGAGAAATTTTAAAAACCTGACAGAATGAAAAATAAATGACAGAATCCATCCTTCTCATATACATAATTACATTTAAAAATGGTAAAAATACAGCAATTAAAAATAAGAATTTCTGGAACACTGTTTATAACATTAAATGCATGTATTAGAAAAGAAAGTTTCAAATCAATAATCTAAACAATCACCTTACGAACTCAGAATAACCGAAGTAAATAGAAAGGACACGAGGAAATTCAGAACAGAAATCAATGAAGTTGTAAACAGAAAAATGCGAGAGGGATTCAGTAGAACAAAGAGCTATTTTTAAAAGATTAATAAAATTGGCAAACCTCTAGCATGACTAACAAAATAAAAACAGAGAAGAAGACATGAATTATCAATATCAGGAATAAAACAGAGGATATCACTACAGAGCCCACAGACATTAAAAGGATTAGGACAGAGTACAATAAAACAACTCTATATGCATAAATTTGATAATTTAGATGAAAATGATGATTTCTTCAAAAAACATAAACTACTGTAACTTACTCAGTACGAAAGAAATAGACACCTTTATAATTATAAAGGGAATTAGCTTTGTAATTTAAAAACAGCTCCTTAAAATGTACTAGCAAACATTTAAAGCATAATTAACACCAATTATTCCATCTCTTCCAGAAAATACAAGGCAGACATTTCCCAATTTATCTTATGAAACTCAAATCACACTTAGACTATAATGAGACAAAGACAGCATAAAACAAACCGTAGACCAATATATTTTATGAATATTAATGCAAAAATAGATCATTCAAATATGCCCAACTTATATTTGACCAAAGTGCAATAGCAGTTAAATTCAGGGAAGATAGTCTTTTCAACACAAAGTGCAGGTTCAATTGAACATCCAAAGATAATCAATCAGCCAATCAATCAATAAACAAAATAACCTCTATTTAAAACTCATACAAAAAGGAGAACATTATCTAAAAATGTAAAGTTCAAATGCAAAAATAATACATGCAAAAGTGAGCACTGGAATTGAGACAGGAGTCATTCTTAAATGTTAAATTTACCGGGACATTTGAATGAGAAGCAGAATATTTTTGAGTCTCAAAGACATTTGGTTAAGTGAAATAAGCTTGTCTTTTGTATTAAAAGAAAATTATTATATGAGTTCATAAATATGAGTTAAAAATAATTATGAGTTGCAAATTAAGTTGACAAAATCCTAGAAACAGAAAGTAGAATAATAGTTACTGAGGTCTGGGAAGAAGAACAAAAAAGAAGTTGTTAACAGACATAAAAATTTTGAGTTTCAAGGTAAAAAAGTTCTGAAGATCCTGTTTTATAACAATGTAAATAAAATTAACACTACTGAACTAATCACTTAAAATAATTAAAATGGCAAATTTTATGCCATAGGTTGTTTAGCACATTAAATTTTTACGTAACCCAAATAAATCACAAACTTAAATATAAAATATAAAACTATAAAAAATGTAGGACAAAATATAGAAGAAATTCTTTATTATGTAGATCTAGACAAAGAATACTTAGGCTTGACATCAAAAGTATGATGCAAAGGGAGACAAAACTGATAAATTGAATTTCCTAAAAATTAAAATACTTTTCCCTGTGAAAATCTCTTTCTGAGATAAAAAGACAAGTTGTCAAATGGAATAACATTTAGAATATATAAAGAACTCTAAAAATCCAATAGTAAAAACCAAGCAATCCAGTTAAAGCACAGGCAAAAGATAGGAAGAGACATTTTACTGAAGAAGATATACGGATAGAAAATAAACACAAGAAAATGTGGTCAACATTATTATTCATCAGGTTAATGGAAAGTAAAATCACAATGAGACATCACTATATACCTCTGAGAATAACTACCATGAAAATATGGTACAGCACCAAATGCTTATGAAGATACAGAGAAATTAGATCTGTCACACATTGCTGGTGAGATCGTAAGATGGAATGGCCACTCTCAAAACATTTAATAGTATATTTGAAAAGTGTACATGCAATTATCATTTAACCCTGCAACTGCATTCTTGAGCATTTATCTCAGAGAAAGACTTACATTTACATAAATGTCTTTATATGAATGGTTATAGTAGTCTTTTTCATAACAGTGAAAAAAATGAAAACAGCCCAAATGTCCTTCTATACTATATATTTCCACTTAAAGAACATTCTTGAAATGACCAAATTACATATAAATACGGAGCAGGTTACTAATTTCGAAGAGATAAGAAGAGTAGGGAGATGGGAGTAAATTGGCTCTGGCTATAAGAAGGCAATATGAGAGGTCATCTGTGGTTATGAAAATGCCGTGTCTTGATGTCTTGATTATACTGATGTCAATAACATGTTATTGTATCTACTATAATTTTGAAAGATGTTACCATTGAAGATAAGTGGATAAAAAAGTACACGAGATCTCTTTGCACCATTCCATACTATTGTCTGTTAATCTACCATGATCTAAAAATGTAAAGTTCAAGTGCAAAAATAATACATGCAAAAGTGAGCATTGGAAGTGAGGCAGGAGTCATTCTTAAATGTTAAATTTACCGGGACATTTGAATGAGAAGCAGAATATTTTTGAGTCTCAAAGTGTCTCATCACCATTAATTGCAAGGTCGAAAAACAAGTCTATGTTGGAGAAATCAGAAAACATCTTCTTCACTGGTTGATCAAAATTATCACGTACGTATGTTCCAAGAAGTGGAACTACTGGATGGTATGATAGATAGCTCAATTTATATATCATTATTTATGTGTCTGCGTGTTTTAGAGAAAGGAGAGAAAGAAGGAGAATGACAGGGAGAGAGAGAAGAGAAGATAAACAAATGAGCAAAAATTAACAAAAGTGAAAGCTGTATTAACTACACATAATTTTTCTTCATAGTGTTTTTATTATACTAATTTTTATAACTTTGACACTATCTTAAAATAGAAGAAAATCTAAACCCAAAGACAAAACACTGCTCTGTGTTCAATTCTGTTTCAAGATGAAGCAACAAACTGTTTCTGTATGAATGAAGCAAGAATATGGAACCAATCCAGATGCTCATTGAAAACGGACTGGATAAAGAAAATGTGAGACATATACACAATGGAATACTATGCAGTCATAAAGAAGAATGAAATAATGTCCTTTGCAGCAACATGAATGTAGCTGTCAATTGCAGATGACAGCAAAAACTCAAATAAGCTTATAGAATAAATGGAAATGATAGGGAACAGGAGTGATTTCAGGCACTTTGGATTTAGGAATTTTGACTACATCAACAGAATTTCATCTTTATCTCTTTCTTGAATTCATTTTCCACTGTGTCATTTTCATTCTTTCAGTTACTTGTAATCTTTGTGATAACAAAGGTGGTCTCCACTGTTTTCTGAATGTACGAAATTCCTTACACCTAGTAATTTCAGCAGAGAGATTCAAACTGCTCCCTAATAATTCCAGGAAAAAAATGGGTTCTTAATGGTTTTTCTTGGATTAAACATCCAGGATTAATCACCATGAGCAGTGTGTTGCAGTGCACTATTTCTATTTGGCCAGGTGGGATTCACATAACTACCAATGGTACCAGCTGGGGTGAGAGGAGGCAGGCTTATGAGTGTGAATCACACACAAACTACATACTAAGAGGTGGAAGAGTGACTCCTAAAAGATAATCTGGAGTTCTTTTATTATGTAAGAATAGGCAAACGATGAAACCAAAAAGCACTATGACCACCATCCTAAGATCTTTGGATCACACTCCATGATCCCCTGGTTCTTAACGCTTTTCCTCACAGCAGTGTCTTTTGTTGAGTCTGAGGAAGAGCTTTTGTGTTACAAGGCTGCCCACAGCAAGAGCTCAGGTATACTTACATGTTCCATAAAGACCCACTCTGTGAGCACGGTAGCCTGGAGTCTGCAGGGGTTGTCACTGCAGGGGTTGAGGAGTAGGCACCCCATTAACTCCACAGGCAGAAGTACTTGACTATTTCTTCCCAGTGAAATTTACGACATTCATGAATCCACAGTCTGAGATTTTTCCTTTTAAACTGACAATCAATAAAACCAAAGCCTCCAGATGAGACCTGCATATAGTTTATTTTCAGTTGAAAGTTGTAGTGTTTTTAACAAGTACCTGTATTACATTTATCCCATGATGAATGTACAATATATTAATATTTGATAAACATTCAAAATGTTAAAAATAAAATATTCATGAATAAATTTTCAAAGATGACCAGAATAATACAATACATTTTCCAAGAGAGGTAATACTATTCTTTTTTTGAAAAACTGCAAGGTAATTTCCTTATAGAGCACTTTTGGTTAATTTTCCTTACATTTCAGTAGTGCAAGGATTTAAACTGATAAAACTTTTATTTTTCTGAACTTAATATAATATCATTGTTGGAGAGGAATGATAAATAATTCTTGTAAACAGTGCATTATTTGCTGGCAGCAAGGCCAAAGACTTGGTTTTGAGGTAAATAGTAAAATAATTTTCTAAAGAGAGAACTTATAATTTTCTAAAGGAAGAACCATCAACTCTAACCAATAGTACATCATGTATTTTATTCTTTCTACAAAATAGCACAGAAATACAAGATGATATCCAAATGTCATGGTCATATGATGATAGCCACTGACTTTATAGACATAATTGTCCTAAAACAAGATAATTTTTAGGTCATTATTTATCAAGAATCAGGGAAACAAAATTATTCTCATCTCTAACTAAATTTTCTTTTTGTCTTGTTTTTCAAATAAAACTCCAAAACAGCAGAGTATAAATAGCAATTTAATAAACAAAATAAAAATTTATGGTTAAAAATAAAATTCTCCTCACTCACACATGGCACCACGTGTATTTGTTTTCGTTGTCTGCAACCACAATATTAAAGTATACTACTCCTGCCTTTATTTCTCCATTTTAGCCAAGCCCTATGACAGTAATAGGGAATATTTGTGGAACTGAGAGTTTGGCAAAAATGATAAAGCTTTGTTAATTTTCTATCATGTTTCCATATTCCTTAACCTGACACATTTTACCTGCAGTCTCTTTCCTCATGTCTGCAAAGACTTCTGAAAGATGTTCTCACTAATCACGTTTCAGAATTGTGATAAATGTGAAAAACAAGAATAGAAAAAGTCTGAGAGCTGTGATTTGGGACAGATGGAATGGTGACTAATCTATAAGTGGTTAAATAATTTCAACTTAATAAATGTTTATTTACTAGACTTGTCACTTACATGGTATATTCAAAGTCCACTTCTAGCTAAAGATTTCATTTGCTTAGGGAAAAGATACTGGGCTACGCTGATACAGAAACTTAAGCTCTAGTAGAATGGCTGCCATCCATATGCTATTTGATGACTCACCAGGTAGCTGTATGGTCACAAAGAGATCACCCCTATAATCAGAACAATGGTAACCAATTCAGTCAAATAAATAGATTGACGCCTTCTGCAATCTTGGTTGGAGAACAGAGAATACTGGACAGTCAAGAGCAGAAAGAAGAAAAGACAATCTATTGAGAAACAGAAAAAGGGCTAGAAAGACACACAAATACACAGAGAATGACTGAGAATGAACAGGCATGGGTGGGTAAGAAATTGTGGACAGATGCAATGGTATATTCAAAAGATATAGAGCTGCCTGACTTGTTTCAGAATTTTACTGTAGTTAGAACTCATGCAGGCATGAACTGAAGGATGGAATTTAGTTTCAACATTTGCTTCTCATCTTATTCTAGACCTGTAAGTCTTGTTTATTTTTAAGGGCTCGTTCTTGGCCCATTTTTCTTTTCTAGTCATATTCTTTACATAGTGACTTAATTTTGACTCTGGGCTTTAAGGTTATCTTTTACCTAACATTTTTAAAAATAAAAATCTCTACCAACCTTCCCCTCTGAGTTCCAGATTCAAATATCCCCTTGCCTGTTTGACCTCTCCATTTATATGTCTCACTAGTATCTCCACAAACATGTCTAAAATGGAATCTTTGACTCCTACTCCATTTCACTCCATCCTTAAAAAGGATGCCACTATCCTCTAGCATCCTTTCTAATTCAAGAAGTACAGGAGACATTCCTCATTTATCCCTTTCCCTCACTCCCACATCCACTTCCAAGATATATCTGGAAACCATCCACTCTTTTCTATCTCTTCTTCTATCACCTTAGGTCAAATCACTGTCATAATCTGGGCCAACATATATAAATTCCCAATTTGTCTCTGTGGTTTTCTTCTTGACTTCTTATTCCACCCATAGTTCCTGCAGACCTATATTTTCAGAGATAATGAGATCTACTACAACCACTACTATTAACTTCTATAGAGTTCTTAATATATCTACACAATTTTTACTTGTTAACTCATTTAAATTAAACTATGCCATATTGTTCCCTGAGTTACAACTATTTCTGCTGCCTTTAGGACAAACGTCAAAATACATAAATGCTTCCTCACTACAAAAAAAGTTTTACATGAGGAAGACACTTTTCCCTTCCCCAACATAAACTTGTCTATCTCTCCCTTCCTATGCTTAAATCATGCAAGTCTCTCCCACAATTCAAAACACGTTAAGTTCTTCTAGATGCAGGATCATTGTGTCTACTGTTCCCTGTGCTAGGAGGCCTCTTGTCTAGATGTTTTTGCCTAACTTGTTGCTTCCATCCTTTAGGTCTCAGCTTCATTGCTGCTTCCTTCTACAAGCTTACATTGACCACTTTATTTGAAAGTCACATAGTTTGGTTTACTCATCCCATTGCCCGAGCTATAGTCAATAACTATTGTCATTATTTAGATGCTAATTTTATGTTTCCCAAACAACAATGTATGTTCTGAGAATAAAGGATCTTGTCTGTCTTGTTCTCTCTTGTACTCCTGGATTCCTAGTACAGTGCCTGCCACCCAGTAGGCAATTAGTAGGGTTTTTTTTTTTTTGATGAATAAAGTAAATTTAAGAATTAGTCAGGATAGACCAGCAGCTATAATAAATCAACCCAAAATATTAGTTGTTTAACACAATATAGTTATTCCTTTCTCAAATCACAGTTCAATGCAAGTCAACAGGGGTCGGAGAGACTGTCATTTTCAACATATAGCTGTCAAATTTAATTTAGAAACTGACATCTATCTGGATGATGGAAGAGAGAGACAGAAAATGACAAAGGTACATTTCTCCTAAGTTCTTTAGGCAGAAATGGCATGTGTCATTTATGATAACATTATAAGAGAATTGGTCATGTAATTCCGACAAGACGCAAGGGAGTTGTGGAAAAATTGTTTAACCTTGCATCTAGGGAGAGACAGCAAATATGCCGACCATTTAGCCAGTCTTCTGCTGCTCTATGACATCACTATTTGACTTCTCATGTTGCACCCTTTGAACCCATCAAGATATGGATCTCCGATTCTGTCTTCGGCTTACCTGTTAACACAAAAAAACTATAATGCGTATATATTAAACTTAATAAGTTTTGCTGATTTATTGATCGAAATGAGTTTGGAAAGACTGAACACATAGCCAGCTTCTAGGCAACGAAAAATTCTGGAATAATCAATATACCTGGTTTAAATTACTTTCTTTTAACTCTACTGGCTGTGTAGCATCAAAAAAGTAAATTTTCCTGGAATCATTTTTTTACTGCCAAAGGATTTTTATATTATCACTATACTACAACAAATTAATAAATTTAATGTGTTAAAACATATATATTTATTTACATGTACACATTTTTCTGTTTTTATTTTGGCAAAATATACATGACAAAATTTACCATTTTAACTTTTTCTAAGTGTACAGTTTTGCAGCATTAAGAATATTCAAATTGTTGTTCAATCATTACCACCATCCACCTGTAGAAACTTTTTAAATTTTCACCATAACTTTCCTTTTTTTTTTTTTCTTTGAGTTGGAGTCTCACTCTGTCACCCAGACTGGAGTGCAGTGGCTGCTCCGGCCACTGCAGCCTCAACCTGCTGGGCTCCGGCGATCCTTCCACCTCAGCCTTCCAAGTAGCCGGAATTACAGGCATGCGCTACCATGCCTGGCTTATTTTTTGATTTATTGTAGAGATGAGGTCTCGCTGCCCAGGTGGATCTCGAACCCTCAGGCTCAGGCAATTCACTCACCTCAGCCTCCTAAAGGCGCAGGATTACAGGCTGAGCCACGAGCCCGGGTTCAATTTTTTAATTATATTTATTTTTAATGTTATTTTAAAGATGTGGGGTACAACTTAGGATTAGGTAAAGTGGTCATGTAAAGCTCGAACCTCCCTTTGGTCTCCACTTTGCCTGATTTGAGATCAAGTACCCTTATTGATGTTATGTGTCTCCCCTCCCTCCCCTTGCAAGCATCCTACTACTGCCCTTTCTTATAGTATTGCGGTGATTGTTCAGGGTCTGCTTATGAGTGAGAGCACGTGGTACTCTGTTCTTTGTTTCTGTGAGGGATCACTGAGTATGATAGACTCCAAAGCTATCCAAGTTGATGTGAAGTCCAAATATTTGTTCTTCTTTATGACTGCGTATTATTCCATTGTATACACATGTATACAAATGTACCACCTTTTTAAATCCAGTCCAGTTTCAATGGGCTGATTGTCTGGTTCCATGCTTTTGCTACCGTGGATAGTGCTGCAATAAATATGTATGTACAGGTATCTTTTATGTAGAATGATTTAAGTTTCTCTGCGTATATTCCCAGAAGGAGAATTGTTGGTTCGTATGGAAGGTCAGTTTCTAATTCTTTTAGAAATCACCACACTATTTTCCATAGAGGTTGAACTAATTTGCATTCACACCAACAGTGCAGAAGCATCCCATTTTCTCCACATCCTTGCCAGCTTCTGTTGTTTTTTGTTTTATTAACGATGGCCATTCTTACTGAAATTAGATGGTATGCCAATATGGTTATGATTTGCATTTCTCTGATGATTAGTGAGGCTGAGCAGTTTTTCATGAATCTGTTGACTGCTTGCATGTCTACTTTTGAGAAGTGTCTATTCATGTCTTTTGTTCACTTTTTTAATAGGGCTGTTTTTGTTGTTGTTGTTTTGTTTTGTTTTTCCTTTTGGCGTGTTTGAGTTCTTTGTAGATCCTGGATGTGAGGTCCTTGTCAGATATGCAGGTGGCAAATATTCGATCCCATTATTTGGGTTGTCTCCCTGCTCACTTGATGAGTTTCTTTTGCTTTGAAGAAGCTTTTCAGTTTTATGAGATTTCACTTATTTATCTTATCTCTTGTGGCATAGGCATTTGGGGTTTTGATCAGGGATTGGTTGCCTATTCCTATTTCTATAAGGGTGTTTCCTGTATTTTTAAAGATTCTTATAGTTTGAGGTTTTACTTTTAGGTCTTTGATCCATTTAGAGTTGATGTTTGTGTATGGTGATAGGTAGGGGTCCAGTTTCATTCTTCTGCATGTGGTCAGCCAATTTTCCCAGCATCACTTACTGAATAGGTTCTTCTCTCCCAAGTGATTGTTGGTGGAGGCTTTGTTGAAGATGAATTGATTCAGAAATTGAGGTTTTTCTTCTGAAATCTCTATCCTGTTCCATTGGTCTATGTGCCTATTCTTGTAGCACTACCAGATTGTTTTGATTATTGCTGCCTTATAATAATGTTTAAAATCAGGAAGTGTGATATTCCCTGCTTTGTTTCTTTTGCTAAGGATAGTTTTGACTATCTGTGGTCATTTATGCTTCCACATGAATTTCTGTATTGTTGTTTCCATGTCTGAGAAGAATGACGTTAGTAGTTTAATGGTTATTGCGTTGAATCTATAGATTGCCTGTGGTAGCATGGACATCTTAACAATGTTGATTTTTCCAATCCATAAGCATGGAATATTTTTTCGTTTGTGTCATCTTAAACTTCTTTGAACAGTGTTTTGTGGATTTCATTGTAAAATTCTTTCATGTCTCTGGTTAGGAAGACGCTGCGGTATTTCATTTTTGTGTGTGTAGCTATTGTGAATGGGATTGTGCTTTTCATTTGGTTCTCTGACTATTTGTTATTGGTGTATAAGAATGTGACTGTTTTTTGCATGTTGAATTTATATCCTGAGACTTTATCAGTGCAGGGAGATTTTTTACAGACTCTCTTGGATTTTCAAGGTATAGAATCATATCGTAGACAATGAGGGGTAACTTGACTTCCTCTTTTCCTGTTTGGATACCCCTGATTTCCTTTTCTTGTCTGATTTCTCTAGCTAGTACTTCCAACACTATGTTGAAAAGGAGGGGTGAGAGTGGGCAGCCTTGTCCTGTTCTGGTTTTCAGAGGAAATGCTTTCAATTTCTGTCCATTGAGCAATATGTTGGCTGTGGGTCTATTGAAGATGGTTCTTACGGTATGTTCTCTCTATGTCTAGGTGCTCAAGGACACTGAATTTTACTGAAAGCTTTTTCTGCCTGTATTGATAGAAAGATGTGGTTCTTGTTTTTACATCTGCAGATGTATTTAATTACATTAATGGTCTTGCGGATGTTGAATCAGTTCTGCATCCCAGGGGGCAAGGCCTACTTGGTCATGGTGGATGATTTTTGAGATGTATTGTTGGATCCAATTGTTAGAATCTTGCTGAGTATTTTGCATCTATGGTCATCAGGAACATTGGCCTGTAGTTCTCTTTTTTTGTTGGATCTTTACCCGGTTTGGGTATCAGTTTGATGTTAGTTTTATAAAATGATCTAGGAAGCATTGTCTTTCTTGATTGCCTGGAATACTTTCAATAGGATTTGTATCAGTTCTTCCTTGTATGTTTGGTAGAATTCCACTGGAAATTCATCTGGTTCAGGGCTGTTTTTGTAGGTAGTTTCCTTAAGACAGAATCAATGTCCTGGGCTGTTATTGGTCTATTTAGGATTCCAATTTCTTCTGGTTTCAACCTTGGGAGATTGCGTGATGTCAGAAAATCCTGCATTTCATTTAAGTCATCGAGTTTGTTTCTATACAGGTGTGTATAGTAATCACTGCTAATCATTTGTATTTTGTTGGGTCAGTTGTGACTTGACCTTTAGCATCTCTGATTGTGTTTATTTGGGCTTTTTCTCTCTGTTCCTTGGCCATTCTGGCTAGGGGTTCATGAATGTTGTTTATCCTTTCAAAGAACCAGTTTTTTGTTTTGTTGATTTTTTTTCTATGGTATCTTTTCTTCTATAATTTCTTGTATTTGGGCTCTTACTTTAGTGATCTGGATTTTTTGACTGAAGTTGGAGTTGTGTTTGTCATGCCTTCCCAGCTTCCTTATGTGATTTGTTAGGCCATTAACTTGTTCTCTTTCTATTTTCCTGATGTGTGTTTATTGAGATATAAATTCCTCTCCCAGTACTACTTTCATGGCATCCTAGATATTTGGTAAGATGTTTCTTCATTTTCATTTGCTTCCAGAAATTTTTAAATCTCTGTTCTTATTTCTGTGTTGATCCAAGATTTGTTCAGCATCATGCTGTTTCGTGTTCATGTCTTTGTGGGTTTGGGGGAAATTTTGTTGGTGATGATATTTATTTTTATTCCACTGTGGTCTGATAAGGTGCATGGCAGTATTTAAATCTTATAACATTTCTTTATGTTTGATTTATGACCAAAGATGTGGTTGATCTTGGAGTATGTTCTATGTGGTGATGAGTACAATGCATATTCTGTAGTTATTGGATGGAATGTTCTGTAGGTTAGTTATCAACTAAGTCCATTTGGTCAAGTGTCAAGTTGAGGTTCCAAATCTCTTTGTTGATTTTTTGCCTCAATGATCTTTCTAGGGTTGATAGTAGGGTATTTAAGTCTCCAGCTATAATAGTGTTAGAGTCAATATGTTTTTTAGTTTACTTAGTAGCTGCATTATAAAAGCTGGTGCTTCTGTGATGGGTGCATATATGTTTAGGATGAATATTTTTTGTTGATGGGTCAAATCTTTTATCATTATATAGTGTCTTCCTTATCTTTTTAAATTTTTTATAGTTAAATATTGTGTTGTCTGATATTAAGATTGGAGCTCCTGCCTTCTTTTGTGATCCATTCACCTGTAAATTCATTTTCCATCCTTCTACTTTAAGTCTGTGAGCTTTCTTTTTGGTGAGATGAATTTCTTGGAGACAGTATATTACTGGGTCTTGGTCTCCTATCTGGTTTTCTATTCTATGTCTCTTCAATGGTGCATTTAGTTCATTCACATTTAGGCTCATTATTGATATGTGAGAGTTTGTCCCTGTCATAATGCTGTTATAAGGCTGTTTTGTTGTCGCTTAGATTTTATGTTCATATATGTGGGTGTTTTCATTTTTGTGGGCATGCCATGTGTTCTGCTGCTTCTGTGTTGCAATCTTTTGCGGTATGTGGTCTTTCTTTTGTTTCTTTTTTTCTCCTGTGCACAGCACCTTTTTAAGTGTCTGCTGTAGAGCTGGTCTTGAAGCAGCATATTATCTTAGGAATTGGATTCCTGGGAAGACTTCTAATTTGCCCTCACTGATGTATCTTATCCTGGACATGAAATAAATTCTTGGTTGAAATTATTTATCTTTGAGAACATTAAAGATTGGGGTCCAATTCTTTCTAGAGTGTAGTGGTAAATCTGCAGCAATTCTGATGGTCTCCCCTGGTAAGTAGTCTGACCTTTTTCTCTTGCTGCCTTTAGGATTTTTTAAAATCCTAATTTCTGTAGGCAAATTACTATGTGTCTAAGGGTTGGTCTTTTTATAAAATATCTTGTAGGGATTCTCTGAATCTCTTGTGCTTATACAGTTGTTTCTCTGGTCAGATGAGGGAAGTTTTCTTGAATGACCTCATAGAATATTTGTTCCAGGGTATTTTCTGTTTCTCTTGCTATTTCAAGTAGTCTGATTAGATTTAGGTTTGGTTTCTTGATAATAATCACACATCTCTTGGAAAGATTCTTCTTTCTTTTTCAGTTTTTTTTCTTACATTTTAAATAGATTCAGTTAATTCCATATTTTGGTCTTCCAATTCTGAGATTTTTGGTCAATTCTATTTCCCATGCTTGTCAGTTTGTCATTTATTCCTTGGGTGGAGTTCTTTATTTCTGTTATTTCTAAGTATGCTTTCTTGAGGTTGTCAAGTTCTGTTGCAATTTTATTTCGTTTTAGCTCTTGGATTTCTTGATTTTTATTCAAGAACAAAAGAACAAAAAGTATTTTCAAATTATATAATGTCCATGAGAATAACTGAAGAATACATTAATGTTGATAAGTGTATAGCTAAGCTAGCTGTTTAGAAAAGTCATTTATAAAAGTAACATCATTTCTATAGTGCAACTTGAAAAATGAAAATTGATGTACTAGAAAAAAACTGCAAATAGAAATTTGCAGCAATAGAATTTTCAAAGACACAGAATTCAAATTAATCAAACCAGTATGAAGCAAAAAAAAAATAACAGTTATTTTGGAAAGATATACCATAATCCTAAACAGCAGTCTTTATATCATAGGAATGTAATTTCTTCTCAAATCTATATATCAATTAAATAATATTTTGATCAAAGTCTCAATGAGATTACATGGGAGAAAATTTGGCAAGTTCATTATAAAACTGACTCCCATAAAAATTCATTTACAAGAATAGCTAAAAATATTAAAGAGAGTGTATGTGCAATAAAGTCACAAAAAAACACAAAATTGCAGTAATTAAGAGTAAAATAGCATAGACACACTTACATGGAACTCAGTAAAAGAAAAATAAAATCTATCTATCTATCTGAATTATCTTATACAACATAAGATAACTTTTTAACTAATGAGGAAAGAATAACTATTCCATGCATAGTAGATGAATAATTATCTTATTCATACAAAAATTATGTTTATACAAACACACACACACACAAACACAGAGCCAATTTCCTTCCCCATGCTTTCAACATTTATGATATTTAGGTGAAATAAACTTTAAAAAGTAAATCATAAAACCATACAAATTTTAAGGTATGGAAAAATTTTTGAAAACATTATAAACTCTTTCTCTGTATGTTAAATATTCCCTTAAAAAGAAAACAAAATTTGAATTGAGGAAAAAATTTCATTATAAACAACTATAGTGAGATTATGGTTAATATTTGTCTTGCAGGATTTTGTGAAAATTATAATTTAATGTAAATAAAACTTAACATAGAATCTGACAAATGGTAAATATACAAATGTTCACATATACAAATATACAAATGGTAAATACATTTATATAACACATATATATATGATATATATATATATCATATATATATAACACTTCTCTATCCCAAGTCACTTCTGCATTTCTGTGGCATATCCAGGAGGTAATATTACCTGAGTAAGGTAACCTTTGTCTCAGCAGTTGAAAAACAAACAAGCCAATAAAATCTGTATTGACATACTGGCTTGGAGACATCCCTGCACCCAAAACACAACAAATATTTTATTTTAAATTATAAGTTCTCAAAGTCCCTCTCTAAGTTTATGTTTCTTAATTAATATTTGCTATTACAAATTCCTGCACAAAATTTATTGTTATATTTTTATACATCATATGTTCATCTTTAGTGTTCATTTAAACACAAAAACTACAAGTTCTCTGTTTTCTGAGATTTATTTTTATTTGTATCTTTATGACTGATTTTCTTTACTGAGTTTTTTTCTCCCTAGAAAAATTAATGAATATAGCAGTCCCAATATTCCTTGAGGTCTGATAATTTGTTTGACAACATATAATAGAAAACACCTGGGCTGGCTACGGTTTCACACTGTACTTTTTTGCCTGTAATTTTGTTGACATCACTCCATAGTTCTATAGCACAGAAGGAACACTGCTTTAAAAATTTCTTAAGGCAAACTCATGTTTCTTTTTACAGGTGGTTTGCTTTTTTTTTTTTTTTAACCTAGATGGCTAAAATCCTCCTTAAAACTTTAAATTAAATAAGTTTACAGGAATATGTCTCACTAGCCATTGCACAGATTATTCCTGGAGTTGACATTCCTTTTCAATGCAGAGATTCCATTCTTCCTGAATTTCAGGAAAAAAGTTCCTTCTGAAGTAAGGCAGCAGTAGGATAGTTTGTTAGTTGACATTGTGAAGCTAGAAGTTGGGCTTGACATCCAGCATCATCATCCACTAGTTTTTGTTGTTGTTGTTGTTTGTTTTTTTAGAGAGTAAATAAAGTGCTATGTTCCTCAATTCCTTCACAGGCAAGATGAAAATAAACAGTACAGTCGTATCAGTCTGTTAGGTTATTGTGAGGATCAAATGAGTGAATAAGTATAAAATGTTCAACATAGAGTCTGGAAAAGAATAGCTAGCATTTACTACATAATCTTTGTTGAGTTGTGTCAAAGATGGCCGCGGAAATTTCTTCCATCCAATATGCCTTTTACAATGCAACTTTGCCAGTTCTTCAATCAATAGGTGGTGTCTGTTTCTTCTCCTCTTCAATCTACCACATTCCCTGTGTCCAGTTTTGAGTAAATTAATAAAATTATCTTAAGAAAAAATTAAACTACAATATCTCACTGTTAACAGTCTGTATTATGAAATATAATACAGTGAGCTATTTTTTAAAATGGGGAGTTCTTTCCAAAGGAAAATAATCCCAGATTGAAAACTGGAAATACAGGAAGAAATGAAAGGCAATAGAAAGAGTATACAAAAGTAAGTATAAATGAATATTTTTTATAAAGTTATTATGAAAATTTCGTATTGAGAGACACACACACACACACACACACACACACACACACACACACACACACACAAACTATCCCATGGCACATAATAATCAAATCGCTTAAAACCACAGGCCAAACCAAACCAAACCAAAACAAAACCTTACAAAAGCCAACATCTGACATTCACCACCATAAAACAAACAAAAATACATGTTATTTACAGAAATAAAAAGATAAGAGATGATAGTGGGTTTCTCATTTTTAAAAAATCTCTAAAATATAGGTGAAAGAAAGTCAATCTAGAATTTTATATTCACCTAAAATATTTTTCCAAACAGAGGCTAACAAACTACTAAAGAACAGTGTTATAAATCAACAACCAGAGGAAATCTGGGAAATGTAGAAATTAAATGACATAGTCCTAAATAATCAATAAGTCAAGTAAGAAACTGTAAGATAAATTATATATTTTTAGATGAATGACAGTGAAAATATAGCATACCAATACTTAGGGAATGCAGCAAAAGAAGTGATTGCAAGGAAATTTATATTTGTATATACCTATTTGAAAAAGATTTTAAATCTGTAAGCTACCTTCCCACCTTAAGAAATTACAAAAATAAGACAAACTAAAAACAGATAGTAGAAATAAAATAATAAAGAATATGATGAATATAAGTAAATTAGGAAACAGGAAAATAATAGTAAGAATCAATAAAATCAAATATTATTCTTTTTGAAAGTCAACATAATTGACATTTAGATAAAATGACCAAAGAAAACTGGAGAAAAGACACAAATTATGAAAATAAAGAGTGAGACAGGAAATACTACTATTGATGTTACAGAATTTAAAAGCACTAAATGGGAAAAAGTATGTGACAATAAATTAGATAATCTAGATGAAATGGACAAATTTTTAGGAAGAAACAAACTACCCAAATAGTCCCAGAAGAAAACATTTTCATAGTTATGACAAGTAAAGAAATTAAGTAAATTCATTTTAAAAAATAAAATTGACGGGGCTCAGTGGCTCAGCCTGTAATCCCAGCACTTTGGGAGGCCGAGGCAAGTGGAATGCCTGAGCCCACGGGTTCAAGACCCACCCGGGCAACTTGGTCAGACCTCATCTTTACAATCAATCAAAAATTAACCAGGCATGGTAGTGCGCACCTGTAGCTCTGGCTACTTGGAAGGCTGAGGTGGAAGGATAGCCAGAGCCCAGCAGGTGGAGGCTATGATGGCCGGGAGCGTGCCACTGCACGCACTCCAGTCTG